>NC_046172.1:51733951-51850516 GCF_011064425.1 Rattus rattus
ACCCTGGGTATCCACAGCATCCTGAACAACCCATGTCCACTATGCTGACTTCTAATATCATTGGTGAGCTCTGCCTATCTCATTTTTTATTTTGTGGAAAGGAAACTATGTCGTACATATTACCTCATGTCTAGCTTGTGAGATTTAACTACATTCTTGTAGTTGGCTGTCTACTCTTCATTCTTCTTACCGTTAGATAGACTACAACTTATTTGCCCAGTCCTCTTCTACTGAGCATTCAGGTAAAACATACTAGGGGGGCTGGGTGGCTCTGACCATATGTACAAGTTTCTTTGGAGAAGGGTTACTATGTCAAAGTCTGTTCCTTTGAGACTGGGATGTAGATCAGTGGTAAACCACATACCTAACACGGAAAAACCCTGAGTTCAATCCCCAGCATTGCAAAAAAATTGAACTTACTTTGAATTTCTAATTTTACTACAAAAAGCCTAGATATCAGATTTGGTTCCCAGTCCTGAAATTTAAACGTGTGACACGGGAGGTCTAAATACAGCATTCTGCAAAGTGCATTCCCACACATATTGCTTCTGAATCCTCTGGGGACTTGAGCAGGTAACTCATGGCTCACTGGTTTGAGGCGTGTATATAGTTTAGAAGTCAGACGGATCTAATTTGAAATCTCTGCTTAATCGGTTAGTATCTAATTTTGGGAGAAGTTTTTCCTTGATTTTCTTAGAGTGTGAAGAATTGCAATTCTTATGTCATGAGTCTGTGGCCTGTTTGTATGTGTTTAACACGTACAGAACATTCAACCCAGTGCCCAATACAGTGTGCCTATGAATGGCTGTACCATTTCTCTATCACCTACTGAGAAAAATGAGTAAGACCTCCAGCCTGGAACCAGTATAGAACAATTACCTTATAACTAAACAATTTGGAGCTACAATACAGTTTATTATTATGTGGCTGTGCCCGCAGTCACTATTAGGCATACTAGAGATGAAGCCCAGAGACCTGTGTGTCCTAGGAATGGGCTTTCAACATCATTCATTTGGCAATACGCTCTACACATCATTCATGATGTTTCTATTAACCTATTATTGCTGTTGTTATTTTTCTTAAATGCCCATTTAAATAACCCTCAGCGTCCTTTTACACTGATGTCAGGTTCAGCATGCATGAATTACGGAGAGGAAAACAAAAACCCCAAGTCAAAGACTTTGGCTGGAGGGAGGAGATTATATGAAAATGAATCCTGCTCAATAGGCTAGCCCTGTGTGGCCCTGCACATTATTACACAGGCTCACTCTACCAGGGCTTGCTGCTTTATTTTCTAATCACTGTGTTTTCAAGTCCGCCTTCAAGATCATTGAGTGCTAAACTGTCTTTCCCCAAGCAGGGTCAGCTTCTCCAGCCTCCCTTATAACCCAGTTCATGCTGGGATAAAGAGGAAGGTAGGAATGTTAAAACAATAATACTATAGTCTGAGGCCAGCAACGGGTAATCAGACCCTAGCAAGGTAGAGGCTGTTACCTGGGAGATTATTGGAAGAAAATAGGCCTGCCTTGCAATGACTGACTCCATTCCTACCTTCCTTCCTTTCTCCTTCTCATCCTGCCCCCTGTGGTCACATGGAATAATTCTTTTTCTATGTTTATTTCCCTAAGATTCACTGAGAAGCTTTGCTCAGGCACTAGCTAAAGACACGAGAGCTTCGAGACTATTGTTTTCCCCGTTGCTGGGTTTTTAACCCCAGGCATTGAACTTAGATGGACAGCCTCTATTAAGGAAACTTCTCTAATTCAATGGGATACTGCCATGCCTCAAAGAAAGCCAATGTTTCAAACTTCAGTATTATGAAACAGGTAAATTAGGAGACTATTGTTCACATGAAGACAAGATTCAACATAGCTTTCTTTAAACAATGAATAGAATGTAACAAATACAATTTGGAATACATTCAATCCTTTGAGGAGGCATCTGAGACAAAAAAAGCAGAAATCAGAAGAAGTGGTTTGTACAGCATTAATGGAAAATTTCAAAGTACTTTGTGAACATTTCTTACACATATTTAGCCAGTGTATCTTACCAAAAAAAATAAATAAATAAAATAAAATCATTCACCCTATCTTGTCTCCAAATGGATCAGATGAAACAAGCCAGGAGTGGCAGAGCCCTGAGTTTTGACTGGAGCAGCAGGCTGGACAGACAGAGAGCAGTGGATCACACTCCACGGTAAAACCATCACCTGTTTCACTCCTTTGGGGTGGTAGAATTGGAATATAGAAGAAATGTGATTTGCTCAAATCCACACAATAATTTCACGACAAAACACAGCAGGCATCAGTGAATGGAGACTAACTTTCAACTTCACCAGGCCCTGGCCTTTGCACTTCAGACCGGGCCAGTTCCCTCTGGCTAATCCTAGGTTCTTCTTATTGGCAGCTCTAATGCTTCAGAGGCCATGAATGACCTGGTTTGTTTTCTCTCATCATTCTGTCTTATCAAGAACCTGCATGCCCTTCCCCACCACCCCATCTCTGTCTCTCTGTCTCTGTCTCTGTCTCTCTGTCTGTCTCTGTCTCTTTCTTTCTCTGTGTGTATGTGTGTTTGCACGCACACGCACATACATATATGTGTGTAGATCATAGAGCTTCTTTTCACTCCACAGAGCTGGGATTATAAGCTTGTGACATCCCCAAGTTCTAGATCAAATACAGATCTTGATCTTCATACTTGTGCGATATTTTAGCCATTTCTGTCTCTTCCTACTCCCAGTCTAACAGCCTTTGAAAAACACTCTGTGACGGGATCCAACATTCCAGGATGCCACAAAATGATACTTGTGCATTTGCTAGAATCCAGCCACTACAACTTTCCTGTCTCTTTACAGACAGCAGCAGAATGCTATCAGATAAGACCCTCAATTTACACTATTCTTTCTCATAACTGGAACCCAAACTCACACAGCTTGACCAAAACATAGCCACTGTCTATCTCCTAAATCCAATCTGAAATTCTTCTTTTTGACTTTTCACCTCATTTGCGCTCTCTGCTGACTTTGCATTTTCTCTCTGGGAACTTACCCTCCCCTTAGTACCCTGATCTCTCAGTCATTTGAGAAATACAGTTCTCTCCCCTTTCCAATCCTTCCTCTGTTGGGTCTTTATGTGTCTTCCTTGGGATTCTGTCCTAGAAAGATCCAAGGATAAAAGTAGATTAATTTAGCCAAATTTCAAGTACAGACAGGTAAGAGTTAGGAATATTCTAACAGATTTAACTTGAGCAGTTCTGTTTTCTTCCCCCAAGAACACAATAATGTACATTGTTCAGTGTACATTGATTCTGTGCTGCCTGGTCTTATGTCAGCTTGACACAGACTGGTTGTCGTCTGGGAAGAGGGAACCTTAATTGAGAAAATGCCTCCAGAAGACTAGGACCTGGTGGGCCAGTCTGTGGGGGTATTTTCTTGATTGATGATTGATGTGGAGGGGTTCATTTCTTAATTAGTAATCAGTGGGAGAGAGTTCATCCTATTGTAGGTTGGGATATTCCTTGGCTGGTGGTCCTGGGTTCTATAAGAAAGCAAGCTAAGCAAGTGGGGATAAGCAAAACAATAAGCAGCCTTCCTCCATGGCCTCTGTGTCAGCTCCAATCTCCAGGTCCCTACCTTGGCTTCCCATAACAGACTCTGGATTGCGATATGTAAGCCAAATAAGTCCCTTTCTCCCCAAGTTGTGTGTGGTCATGGTGTTTCATCACAGCGATAGTAACTGTGACTAAGATAGAGTCCTAGAGTTAGCTTTGTCACAGAATTGTTTGGGGTGACAGGTGATTGGTTTTGTTAAGATTTTGTTTATTGGGGTTGGGGATTTAGCTCAGTGGTAGAGTGCTTGCCTAGCGAGCACAAGGCCCTGGGTTCGGTCCCCAGCTCTGAAAAAAAGAAAAAGAAAAAAAAAGATTTTGTTTGTTTTACATGGGGTTTTTGATGTTGTTTTAAAAACAAAGTCTTGTTATATAGCACAGACTAACCTCACACTTGTTAACCTTCCCATCTATCGTAACTAGGGTTTCTATTGCTGTGATAAGACATGGTGAACAAAAAGCAACTTAGGGAGGAAAGGGTTTACTTCAGTTTACGCTTGCATACCACATTCTTATCACTGAGGGAAGTCAGAGCAGGAACTTAAACAGGGCAGGAACCTGGAGGCAAGAGCTGATGCAGAGGACACGGAGGACTGCTACTTACTGGCTTGCTTAACCTGCTATTTTTTGAGAACCCAGATACCAGCCTAGAGGTATCACCATACATAGTGAGCCAGGCTTTCCCAAAGCAGTCATCAATCGAGAAAATGTACTACAGAATTGCCTATAGACACATCTTTGTTTTTTGAGACAGGTCTCTCTATGTAACCCTGGCTGTCCTGTAACATCCTAATGTAGACCAGGCTGCCCTTGAGCTCACAGACATCTACCTTCCTCTGCCTCCCAAGTGCTGGTATTTAAAGGTGTGTGCTATCAAGCCCAGGGCAAGACAAAACTTTTGGAGGCATTTTTCAACTAAGAGTCCCTCTGCCCAAATGACTCTAGCTTGTTTCAAGTTGGTATAAATCTAGACAAGACAACATCTTAGCCTCCAAGTGCTGGTATTCCAGGAGTGAGTCATCCACCATTAGCACTATCCCAAGGCATCTTTCTTAGTAATTCTTTCAATCCACTTCCTTCTAAGGTGACCCATTTTCACTGCCATCAATTTGATAGCCACCTCTTCCATGCTGTTTCTACAATCTCTGCCTTCATTCAGTTCCAACGTCTCTCCTGAGCTAACAAAGAACACTGACTAGATCACAGTAAATGGAAATCCCCATGGATGGTGCCTTCCACACTCATCACTCCTGATGCTCGCTTGCAGTGACCACACTCACATGCTGGAGCCAGGAAAACTAGCCTTCCTTGACCCTGCCCCAACTCCAGACTAAATTACCAAATCCTGACATATTTGCCTCTTTAATATCTCCCAAGTTCTCCTTCCCCCATTTATGCCATAAACTAAAATGCATTGAATCTCATCTAGATTACTGCAATACCCTACTAACTGAAACAGAATAGCTTAACAAAGAAAATACAAGAGTATAAAATAGGAGGTGGTGGTTCAGCTTGCTATAGTGCATGTATGTATGGATGCATTGAACACTGAAGATGTCTCTTTTGGCAGTACTGGGAGTTGAACCTAGGTCCTCATGGATGATAGGTAAGTGTTCTACCACTGAGCTATAATCTCAACCCCACATGAACTGAACAGTAAAAAAAAAAGTACTTATTGTAAATTCTCAGAGCTCAAGATGAACTAGACTAGGTATAAAGGTGTCTGAGTTTACTCTAAAGCTGTATATGGCCACTGAGCACTTGAAACTGTATTCTGAATTGAGATATATGATAGGTTCTTTCTCTGACACTGGTGAAATGAGCCAATTCAAGCCAGATTAGATATATTAAAGGCAGGTTTATTGGGAAGCTGCTGTTGAGCTGTTGAGTTCAATGGCCTCGAGAACCAAGGCCAGGAATGTCATTATGGTGAAAGAGGGGGGCGTAGGGGAGGGAGACAGAAGGGCACCTGCAGAGAGAGAAGAGCAACAGCAAAAGAGAAAGGGAGGGAGGGAGGGAGGAGAGGAGAGAGAGAGAGAGAGAGAGAGAGAGAGAGAGAGAAAAGAGAGAGAAAGAGAGAGAGAGAGAGACCAACTTGTGTGGGTTATATAGTGGAAGAGCCTCTGGAAAAGGGTAGCCCAGCCCCTTGGGCTGGAAAGTTCAAGGTTGGAGGCAGGGTTTGCCAGGTAGGGACTGAGGGATGCTGGGAAAACCTGGAGACCAGGTCTACTTTGATATGTAAAATATATACCTTAGTCCATTGTTCCAGGGTCCAAAACCAAACAATATATTTTAAGTATAATATATAGTGGATTTTAGACTTGTATGAAAAAAAAGCAGCAGAAGATGGCCCAGTGAATAGGAGTACTTGTCACCCAAGCTTGATTGTCTGAGTTCAGATCCTTAGAAACCATATGAATGCTAGTTGTAGTGGCCACATATCTGTAATCACATGTGCCATTTATGAACCATCACACACAAACAGCTACACACATATTATTTGTACATACATATAGTATAATAATACTTTTATATGGATGGCATGTTGACATAATATTCATGATACATGGCACTAAATAAGATACATCATGGGGACTGGAGAGATGGCTCAGCAGTTAGGAGAGCTGACTGCTCTTCCAGAGGTCCTGAGTTCAATTCCCAGCAACCACATGGTGGCTCACAACCATCTGTAATGAGATACGATGTCCTCTTCTGGTGTCTCTGAAGAGAGCTACATTATACCCATATACATAAAATAAATAAATCATTTTTAAAAATGATACATCGAGAGATGGCTCAGTGGTTAAGAATATTAACTACTCTTCCAGAGGTCCTGAGTTCAAATCCCAGCAACCACATGGTGGCTCACAACTATCCTAATGGGATCCTATGTAGTATTCTAGTGTGTGTCTGAAGACAGCTACAGTTTACTTATATATAATAAATAAATAAATCTTTAAAAATGATACATGAATACAATTTTTTTCATTTTAAACTGTGGCTGTTAGATAATTATAAATTGCACATATGGCTTGAATTCTATTTCTTTTTTTTTTATTAACTTGAGTATTTTGAATTCTATTTCTACTGGATAGTTATGTTCTAAAGGCTGGAGTGTGCCACTTACAATAGGTCTTTAAGAGACCATAAAAATAGACTAGTTCCTGTTGCAGGCGTGCATGTGCCTATGTGTGTATGCATGTGTGTGTGTGTGTGTGTGTGTGTGTGTGTGTGTGTATGCATGCGTGTATCTGTATGTATATGTGGGGATATACATGTGTATTGCAGAGGCCAGAGAGTGCATGCTTGTTCTCAATTGGTCTCCACATTATATTTTGAGAGAGTCTCTTACTGAACCCGAAAATCACCAGTTCAGCTAGATTGGCTGGCCAGCAAAATCCTCCCATCTCCATCTTCCCAGTACCGGGATTATAAGCGTGTGCCACCATGCCCAACTTTTACATGAGTGATAGGAACCAAACTCAAGTCTTCATGTTAGCAAAGCAAGCTCTTTACCAACTGAGTCATTGTCCTAGCACCAGACTGATCCTTTTCTTGTCCCAAAATACAGCTAAAGCTTAAAAAATGTAATCTCAAATGGTGGGACTTGTCTTAACTTGGGGATAATGTTAACAGAGCCCTCTCTGCTGAGAACTTCTTCCACTCAATGGATAAAATATGGCTTTTTAAGAAGGCCCAATATATTAAGGTCACAGTTACAAGAAGTTTTTCTTAAGGGATTTCAGCATCCTGGTAAACATCCACATACCAGACTACTGTCTTCTATTAAGTGAGAATGGTTTCTAAAGCTTGGGGCTGTGCAGTCACTTCTTTTATTTCTCTGCACGTCACTTGGTATATTGCTGCATTTAGAAGTTGTCACCCTTTGGACGGTTGTGAGTCTGCTTGGTAAGGGACTGAGTTTTCTGTCACTTACTTCCAAAAATCCTATATCATTGGTAAATCCTCTGCATTGCCTGAATGGTGACCTATGCACCTTTTTGGTTTCTATATGCCCAAACACAAAATAAAGCAAAGTACAAACCTTTTATTTGATTTAAGCTTTTTTTTTTTCCTGTAAGGAATTTACCATTAGACAAATGGGTGCTTAGGAAAATAGTGAGATAAATAAATTCATTGATTCCATGGGTAATACACCTGACTATTATCAATCTGTAAGAAATGGGTATTGCATTTGGACATGACCCAAAAGGAAAATGTCTAACAATAACAATAACCTTGGGCAGAATTCCAGTTGGCCATAGTAAATACCCAAGGAAGCTTATGTTCATTTGTACCAATACAGCACATTAAAAGCATCTTGCTTTTAAAATGTATGCTGCTCTAAGTGGCTACATAGATGATGATACTAGTAAAGGAAATAGAGTAAGAGCCAGAAACCCAGTCATCTTTTTTGAGTACCAGTGGGTTCGCATCTACATCCCAACTGACATAATGCACCTTCTCTGCAAGACAGCAGTCTCTTGGCACTGCTCCACTTTGAAGTAAAACCCCAAACGAACTATTGCTAACGTGGCACACTGAACCAGCTCTTTTTATTTTCAAGTCCTCCTATGCTGATCAGTGCCACATCCATCTTCATGTAAGTGGACTTTTGTAGAGTAGAATTACAGCTTTCTTCTGACAACAGAATGTACCCCAAGAGGAACTGGACCAAGGTCATTAACTAAATCCTCAAGCAGACAGCTTTTAGGACAGCTAGTCCTTGTTAGGAAGGGTTTGTAGGTCCCAGAGGATTAGTCTAGGCATAGTCAGAGGGTTGGGACATTTTGAGGACAGTCAAGGCCTGTAAAGAATGCTCCTCCCTAAGAGATAGCATTCCAAGGAGAGTAGTTACATCATCTCTCCCAAGACCCCTCAGCTTTTCTTCTTCAAATCCAAGCTCCTGAATCACCTTGCATTATATTTAAATAGGAAACATTAAGTAACAGAAAACCAGTCAAGAGTAAATATCATAATAATGAAAAGTTCTCGGAAACATCTCCAACTGGATACCATGGTAATATGGGCAATAGGGTTATACTCTTAAGACATAGACTACCATAAAAGTGAAATGATTTTCAGTGATTATTTTTATAATTTCTTCAGCAGTAATTACTCTATTTGGCCCTTTCTTTTTGTACATTTCTGCAATGTAGAATAAAGCAGCTGCAAAGACTACATGTTTCCCCTTTACAAACATTTCACTTGAAAGTATGATTCCATAGCATCGATAGCATTATTCATTTGCACCTAAAATATGGATTGCTTTAAAGCCTTGTTTATTCAGGAAATCCCAGTCTTCCTTTCAATGATTTGGAAAAGATCTGACATCAGAGGTAATTTCCGAGTATTCGAGTTTCACTCCTAAGCTGGCTTCTTCTCTCAAATCCTTCCCATACTTTCCAAAGTTACTTATTCGACCCAATATCCATACCCTGTTGACTGTTGGTGGCTATAATCCGGAGTGGCCCGAATGTAATTAGCTAGGGTGAATAGGAAAACACAAACTTTATAACATTTGAATGATGGAATTCTTAGCAGTGCTTCATGATCAATAGAAAGAACCAAAACTCCAGGAAATGGTAATTTGCCATTTTCCTGCCCCACTCCCTCTCTTCATCAAAGACCTTATTAAGTAGTTAGCATGTGTCTTAGTTACTGAAGGAAAGTCCCAGGCAAAGGAAAGTTAGTTATGATAAATAAGTCAAAATATAGGACATAACCAACTCTACAGTGGAAGTTTGCTCCTAACAAAAGAGATGCTTCACAAAATCTAGTTTAAGCAGGTATTTAAATAGTCAATTTCAGAAGCCCACAGAAACCTTTTATCAAAGTAGATCAAAACAGTTATTCCAACAGTTCAGTTTTGGAACACACCTCTTATACTTCTGCTGTGCTTGCATCACCCCAACTCCCACCCCAGCCCCAAAATATAGGAAGACACTGCATCTTACTTGAATATATTCTACAGGTATGAACTTATACTTTGCAGGTATACTGCTCTGGGCCCTTCAAAGCGATCTTTAGGGAGTTACTTAATTTCTCTGAAGGAATTCTGTCAATCCCTTATTTCTGCACGTGTGGAAGGTGAAGGTAAGGCACTGCTGGGTTTGGTTCTTGTCAGTTAGCACATGAGAGAAGCTGTCAGAGTCGAAAGGGAAAGGGAAAACTGAATTTATTCCCTTCTGGGATTACCTCTGCATACCCCTCTCAAGCCAGCTAACCAAGGAACAGAGGAGCTAAAAAGTGAAAGGGAAGAAAAGACACGAAAACTCGGCTCTGAATACTGCCTTTCTCTCTGCTGCCCTAAGGTATATGGTTTCAAGTTTGTATATTGCACTTAATTTAAAAAGTATATTCTGAGAGATTCTGTAACACACCTAGAGCAGTCAGTTTTTCTCCACTGTTAAACCATGAATTGTTTAGTGACCCAGAGGAATTTTTTAATAACCAACTTATCAGGACAATTTATATGACAGAAGTGCACAGAGGCCACATGAGTATGTCAGTCAGTCACTGGCTAATGGGCTAAGAAGTAGTTAATATTCAAATACTCTAAAAGCATGCCTCAAAATATAGAAACTGCTCTAATATATCTCCCCCTGGTCATCTGGTTTCAGAAAGTTGATCCAAACCTGCCTTCCAACCCTTATTAAGAAATAACAGTTCAATAACGAATTAGCAATGAAATCTGAAATCCAGATCAGGTGGGGGCTCCCATAACATTCTACACAAAAAAAAAAAAAAAAAAAACAACTTAAAAAATGTCTCTCCCTAGTCTCAAACTGTATAGCCAATCAAACACGTTATGTTTTAACTTGGGCAAAATCCTTGAAGAAAGAATAACTCTAGTGTATGTGTCTTGGATTTGGGGGTTCAAAGAGCACTATCCCCAAGTTGTATAGAATTTCAAGCTTCAGGAAACCTACAACCCATTGACATGTTTTCTTTTTAATTCCTTGAGGCCACGTTGCTGAAGTGGTTGAGAAGAAACTTCCCCATTTACCTAAAGGGTAGAACAAGTGTGAGAGAAGCTCAGTGGAGACCCAGTTACTGAGAGAGAAGCAAGCTCTAGCCTTCTGTTCCGTACTTTCATTCTTAAAGGCATGCATCCCCATTCTAAATAAATGTAGCATCTCCGGGTTGCCATTGCCTGACTAGAAATCTTCAGTCTCGTCCCGAAAGGTTCATGCTTCATTTTAACCGCACGTTATTTCTATATGCGTCCCCAAGGTATTATTTGTTTATTTTGAAAATATCAAAGGAATGAGGGTGTTTTGTTTTCATATAGTTTTCGTTTGGCATTAGGTATTAAAGGAAGGAAGAAAGGAAGAAAGAAAAGGAAAGAAAGAAATCGTTCCTGAGCTAGAATTTAGAACTTCACCAGGGAAGCAGTCCAAGGTTTGTGAAGAAGAAAACCATTTTAAAACTGTGACAATGCACCTAAAAGGGGGGTGGGGGGAAGGTCATTCTCTCTCCTCCCAAAGCACAAAAAAACATAACATATCCCCAGTAGCCCGTTTCCTACCCAGCCAATACAATAATGCTTTGTAAGCTGAGAACTGTGTCCGGTATAGGAGCTAAGTATAAACAGCTGAGAAGGATTAGGCTGCAGCTCCATTCTCATTTACATGAAAATCCTGTAAGCATCGTTTTCTCCTCGCTGGCTGCGGGCACAGAAGGAACTCTTTTGTGCCATAGCCACGCATACATTTCCATCCTTTGTCTTTACTTACCAGTCGAGGCTGTGGGCATGTGTGCTCTATTTCCTCCATGGTTTCTGAGGGAGGCTCATTGGAAAGGGATTTTGGGATACCTGTTTCTGACTCAGCATCAGTGGTAAGTACTGGCATGGCCAGTGAATGCTCCCTCCAGCTCTACACCCTCTGGGAGTCTCCTCCCAGGCAAAGAATGTTTTCTTTGTCACGTATTTTTTTTCTCTTCCCTACCCATCCCCCTTCTTCTTCCCTTCTTTTTGTCTTCCCTGGGCGGAAGTAAAGAGGTTACCCCCCCAATGCACACACCACCCTTTCTTTCTCGGAGAAGCCCAGAGGCAGGGCCTCAGTTTATCACTATAACAACCAGACAGCACGGGAGCGTCTGGTGCGGATACAGTATCCTCATTTGCATGGAGCGCGCTGGTTGGTTACTGTCATCATAGTACCACTCCACCTGGGAGCGGCCAGGGCCCATTGGCTGGCCTGCCGTACCCACGGGGCCTGAACTTGCTGCTTTTGTTTTTTTGTATTTAATTCACTTGTGAAGGTCTCTCGGTGCCTGTTAAGGACTCCCTGCACTTCTTCGATAAGATAAAGCTGTTTCCTGAGGTGCCCCAGACGCGTCGCAAAAGAGCAGAGTTATAAAGGACCATTCCCTGGCATGAGTGTATGATGCAGTTATAGTCAGAATATTTGCTAAATAGGAATCACTCTGAAGGCAGAGCCACTTTAAAGCCCCAAACTACTAGGTCAATTGCCCGCTGGCTTCTGAGGGCTTGTCAGGGAACTCACTGTGGACACCTGAATGTTCACCTTCTGGACTGCATAAAACAGGAACACTGGCAGCTGCCTAAGGCCTGTTGTAACCCTGGAGTCTATCCCTGGGGCTGCTAAGGAGGAACTTTGAAGGAAGTAGGTTGTCTGACAGCCTGCCTCCCAGGTCTGACTGCTCTCTCTTCTTCCCTCAGCCAGCCTTTCCCCCTTAGTCTTACTGTCATGTGTTCCACAGTACACTTATCTAATATCCCTATATCCCTATAGTATAGGGCCTATACTTTGATCCAAGTGCTCGTGGCAATCTGAGAGAGAGAGAAAAAAAAAAAAGAAACAGAATGATGTGCCTTAGTGTTTCCATTATCCTAGAACATCAGTGTAAGAGGAGCAGTCTGAAGACACACTCCAAGGGAAGAACTTACAAAAGTGTTTGTTCTAATGAAATGCCATGTCTAATATTAGTAAGAAATAAAATCACTAGTATTTGTTAAGCACAGGTGCAGTGCCAAGTACTTTACTTAGATCTTCTTTAATCTTCATAAGAACCCAAAGCAGATCCTATTATTATCCCCACGTTCTAAGTAAGGAAATTGCAACTTAGAATAATTGCTTAGGGTCTCAAAGTTCATAAGCAATGGAGCTGGCATTTGAAGAAAGGGGGGCAGGGATACAGCAAGTGTAGCAGAAAAGAAACTAAGAAAGAATCTACTTAAGCCAAATAAATCCTTATGCTTCTAAAGCTTTCATTTATTTGTCTCTAACTATGGTTTCCATCTAAGTGTGGCCCCAGCGCAGCAGTGACAACATCAGAATCATCAGCCAGGAATGTGTAGGAATGAAAATTATTGGTCCCATGACAGATCCAAAATCAAATTTTGGAGGTTTGAGATGGGCTTGCATTTGCATTTTAATGACCTTCTAGGTGATTGTGATGCTGCAGGTATGGGGACCATAACAAGAAACAGTTGTTCAAAGGATGGAATAAATACCAGTCCCATCTTTCTTATAGAATTGAGGAGGATCGAATAAATACATTATCACTCTCCATGAATTCAAACCTGCCTTGCTAATGTAAAGAGACACTTTTTTTTATTACTTCTTAAATAAACAAAGGGCTAGCCCTAAAAGAAGAAAAATAGGTACTGTAACAGAATATTAGTTAGATTGACCATTAAAAACCTGTCAATTTAAACCAGGTGAGGTGGTGTGCCTTTGGTCCAAGCACCCCAGAGACAGGGCCTCTGAGTTCAAGGCAAGTCTGGTCAACAAAGGAAGTTCCAGGACAGCCATTGCTACACAGAGAAACCCAGTCTTGAAAAAACAAAACAAAACAAAAGAAAACAAAACAAAACAAAACAAAAGCATGATCCAGTTTATCATAGCAATGTCCCCCCAAGTTCTGTCTTAGTTGGGGTTTTGATGCTGTGAAGAGAAACCATGATCGGGGTTGGAGATTTAGCTCAGTGGTAGAGCGCTTGCCTAGCAAACGCAAGGCCATGGGTTCGGTCCCCAGCTCCGGAAAAAAGAAAAAAAAAAAAAGAGACACCATGATCATAGCAAAAACATTTAATCAGGGCTGGCTTACAGTCCATCATCATCCTGGCAGGAACATGGCAACAGGCAGGCATACATGTTCTGAAAAGGTAGCTGAGAGGATCTGGATCTGCAGGCAATAATTTTGTTTGGAGAAATACGGAAGACTTTGGGACTTTGAACTAGAAAAGCAATTGGACACTTTATGTGGTACTTAATGGCCATCCTAGTAGAAGTATGAAAGACAGTGGTGCTGAGGGTGATTTGAACTGTAGGAGCCCAGCTCAAGAGGTTTCAGAGAAGAAGAGAGTGTTAGCATGTGGCCTAGAGACCATTCTTGCAATATTTTGGTAAAAAAAGCATGGCTGCTTTCTGCCCTGGTCCTAAAAATCTGCCTGAAATGAAACGAAGAGTTATGGATTCATAGCTTTGGCAGGGGACATTTAAAAACAACCTAGTATTGGCTGTTTCCTGGTTATTAATGGCCAGTATTATACAACTCTATAATGAAAAGGAACAAGCTGAGCAAGGGAAAATATAAAATGTTCAGTTTGAGGAAAAAAAGAACAGCAGGGAAAGGCTTAACGAAAAACTGAATAAAGGGAGCGGTAGCCTCAGAGCAAGACCCAGCCATCTAAGCTTCCAATCTAAGAAAAGGAATTAAAGGAAAGCTTAGGGCCAGGCATGGTGGCGTACACCTTTAATCTCAGCGCTCTGGAGGTAAAGGGTGGCAGATCTCTGAGTTCGAGGCCAGTCTGATCTACAGATAGAGAGTTCTAGGACAGCCAAGCTTAGACAGTGAAGGAGACCTGGTGAAGATGTATTTAAACAAGGGGCCATGGTCCAGCCCCAGCAAGCAGCTTTGACCACATAGTTCTGGCTTTAGAGTCGAGGATACAAGAAAGGGGTTATGAAATCTCCCTCCAGGGCTAAGTAAAGCCACTGAGGCCAGGCATGTGGCAGGGGTGTCCCGACATGGAGGCCTAGAGAGGCCCTTGTGAAGCTCTGAAGGTGAAGTCTGATCGCCTTGAAGACCCTAAGATGTTGGAGATGCCAGAGCTGTCCCCACAGGAACCTGCTGAGGAAAGAAACCAAGGATGCTGCTGACAGGGGTGGAGCCAAGGTAGAGAAAGAAGTGTGTTGCAAGCTGAAAGGGTTGGAGATCTGAAGAATCAGCCTTTGACATCAGCCATGGAGATGCAGAGTTTGCCCAGCTGTTTGTCTGTCTCGCTTTGGCCCAGGATTTCCTCCCTCTGCCCCTTTCCTCCCTTTGGAATGATGATTATATCCTATGTCTTTGTATGTTGGCCATTATGTGATCTGCCTTTTCATTTTCATTGTACAGGTGGTTGCAGTTAAGAGTCTGTGTGAGCGTCACAGGAGACTTTGAACTTTTAAACGGACGTTTAAATGTTGTTCAGACTGTGATAGACTCTAAGGACTATTGAAATTGGACTGAATGTTTTCTGCTTTATGGTCTGGCTACAAGCCTATAGGAGCCAGGGAGTAGAACGTGGTGGTTTGAATATGACAGTATTATGGTCTTGTTGGAGTAGGTGTCTTATTGGAGAAAAGATGTCCCTGGGGGTGGGATTTGAGGTCTCAGATGCTCAAGCCAGGCCCAGTGTCACTCTCTCTTCCTGCTGCCTGCTGAGTCAGATGTAGACCTCTCAGCTACTTTTCCAGCACCATGTCTGCCTACATGCCATCATGCTTCCCACATGACAATCAATGGATTAAATCTCTGAAACTGTAAGCCGGCCCCAAGTAAATGTTTTTCCTTTATAAAAAAAAAACCCCACCAAACTTGTCAGTTTAAATCAGGATGACATCACTCACTTGACAGTTTATCACCTATGCTTGAGAGAATTCTAGGGACTAGAGAAATGGCTCAGTGATTAGCAGTACCTACTGCTGCTTTTGCAGAGGCTCTGAGTTCAGTTGTGAGCACACATATTGGACACCTCACAACCACCTATAAGTGCAGCTCCTAGGAGATCCAATGCCTCTGGCCTCCAAAAGCACCTATATTCACATACATATACCTACCACAGTCCAACCAGTCCAACACCCACCCCATGGACACATGAATATAATATAATTTAAAATCTCTTTGAATAAAAGAGACCTCCAGTGGTGCAAAAATCCCAACTACTGTTGGGTCCTCTTGGGAAGGGTCTTCTCCTTCCTATTCTACCTGCCCTTCTAGAAGCACAAAACACCTTAGGCCACAGGTTTTGCTCTACTGAGATGATCAGCAGGGAAGAAACAAACCCTGCACTACATTTTAAAATAAAAAAAATCACTTTATTGTAATGAACGCACAAATAAAGACATCATACAACTAGATTAAAGTAGCCACTCCAAAAAATAAGGTTGGTCAATCCCAAACTCTACAAGACAATGATCTTTTACTATAGGGTTACAATAGTCATTCTGAAGTCCTTGCGCTTCACTTGGGCTTTTACATTTTCATTGTTATTTAAAACCCCTCTTTTACCTATGGTGGATGATGAGAGTGTCATTGTCACTCTTGATATTTCCATCTGGATTCCCCCGACACCCTACCCCCAGGAAGTGGTTGTCAGAGTGTTGTGCCCTGAGGAGCAGCCCAACAGTCGTGGCAACTCTGGAGACATTCTCACTCCTCCCAGACCTACTGGACGAGAATGGAGCCTAGGAATCTGGGATTTTAAGAGAAACTCCTGTTTTAGTAGGTATTGTAACACATGCTAAACTTTGTGAACCACGAGCTAGCGTCACTTGTTCACACTGGCAAGCACCTAACTCCCAGAGTATACTGAGTGAGTGAGCTGCTGGTATGGTTAATTGTCCTCTGATTCCTCTCTAGAATAAAGGCGCTCACCGTGGGTAAGAAGTTTGCTTGCTAGTTGAGTTCTGATGTCTAGCTCGTTCCTAAAGCCCCCTTGCCCCAGAGCTTGAACCACACAGTCTTGCACCCTGAGCTCTCTGCATTTCTGTCTCAAATAGGGCAGATACCTTCCCCCCACCCCACCCCCCGTACTCCTTCACTGTCCCAGCAAAGCAAAGGCTGCTTCTCCATAAAGTGTGGATCTTCATTGAGTCCTCCATGTCAGACTCTTACTCATTCTATGTTCTCCTAAGCTTTGGCTTCATATTCTCCGAGAGTCAGCTAACCAAGGCCTTGCCTACTCATCCTACTCCAGCCTAGTCTTAGCTTTTTTCAGACCCTTTCTCTACAGCTGAGCTTACAGGTGTGCGCCACCATGAACACATTATTATTGTAATTGGAAAAAAAAAGAACATTACTTCCGTCTAAAAGGCATATGAGGTTGGACACATGTTAGCACATGTGCGGCTAGAAAGGCATATGGATGTCAGTGCAAAGAAATAAGGAAGCAGAAGCAAGGAACAAGGCTGTGGTTTGCTATGTGTAGTTATCAGAGGCAGAGGAAATGTGCTGGGGTGGCTGTTCAGAAACTTCTCCTCCCCTCCCCGGGTCACTTCTAGATTTTATCACATATTTCTCTCCTGTTGAATTTCATTTGAGTCCCATCCCCAGTTGCCCCTCTGTGACTCAAAGTTAAGGTCTAAACCCTGACAGTCTGGAGAAAAGCAGCCATGGAAAGTAATGAAACCCATGCACAAATCCTTTTCATCTATTCCAGGAAAATCTTGGTAATAAACAGAATTCACAATGGGAAGCATGGAACCCCCCCCTTTTTTTTTTGTAGTGCTTTCCCTCATTAGACGGTATTATCGTAGCACAAAGTCTAATATTGCAAACTTTCAAATGAATGAACAGATTTTGTGCTTAGGTGACTTAACCAACATTGCATAGTAAATGATAAAAGTCCAATTTTTTTGAATGAAAGTTAAGCCTTTCCACTACGCTACACTGGTTAACTGTTCAATATAACTAGATTGACTTTGTTAACAAAACTCTTGGGCCGTTCAACTGCATCTCTTCCTTCATTGTATCCTTTACTCCTTTACTATGGAAGTCATGGACCATGAGTCGCGCTTTACTTTGATTTGTACGGTTCATTTCAAATCTGTATAAGCCTGGATCTGAACTTACCACAGGTACTCACATTTACTTCTGACAGAAAAATCAAACATTTGGGTTAATAATGAAGTTAATACAAGGCCATGATTCATAAAGACATCTGGAGGTGGGGGGACTAGAAAACAAAACAGAGCTTCAAACTTATTATTTTTGAAAAGAAAAAAGATCCAGAAGATAGAATTGAAGTGGTTTGTTTCATTCTTAAATGTCTTTTCTTTTTAAGCTTCTGTAGTAATGAAGAAAGAGTTAGCCTTCACCCGTTTGTTTGAACAAAATGCATTGATTCTGAGCACTGTTTTGTGGCACTAAGGCACAACAGCAGAAACCCATCACATCAAACCTACAATATAGGGAAACTGTGGCTGACAAACTCGGATCTAATATCTTATCTTTAAAATAAACAGGCTGGCCAGCGGGCTCATAGGCAGTGCCAAGCCTAATAACCTGACTTTGATCCATGGGATCCGCGGGGTGTAAGGAAAGAAGAACTCCCGCAAGCTGTCCTCTGACATCCACACTCATGCTATGGCAAGTGAGTGACAGACAGACACAGGGACACACACATGTACACACCACATACATAAGTGTAATTTCTAAAAGGTATTTAAGAAAACCCAAATATGTGAAACTCCAAGTTCTTGGTGCCAAGGGGGACAGACAGCAGAGCATTAATGACTACACCTGTGTTTAAGAAAGTCTTGAAAAGAAATACATTTTTTCCTCAAAATGCAATAGATATATCTAAATACCGATGATTACAACTCAGTAGAAATATGATATATTTTGTTTTGCTTTTATAAACCAGATATAATGGGGACTTGGGGCAGAAATTAGAGTTGCCATTTGCTGTAAAAAAAAAATCCTTCTTACTGACATGAGCAGCTGTGTAGTCAGTAAAGAATTATTGTTGCTGTCACTTGGTGGGATTTATAAACACTTTTATATTCTAAGTGCTTTACAATCACTTATTGTCTAATTAATATCTAATCATCTGTTTACAAGTAATAATCACACATGTAGTGCAGTTTAATCAAAACTCCAAGTGCCGCCGACATCACACTCAGGATGCTGTGTACATTTTGGTCCCTCCCTCATGGGATTTGAGTCTAACATGTGACTGAAGCACAAAATGCTATAAACAAAAAATGGATAAAAATTCCCCACTTGGATTTGAGCACACTTTTGCATACTTAAACGCATTGAATGAATGTCAGCAGATAAGTAAAACTCTAGATAGTTTTCTACTCTTAATAGCTTAATTTCATGTGTCTATGAAATTTTCATTTGCTTAACCCACAGCATCGGATGGTACCTTTGCTAAACATGCAAAGCCAGACACCAACTTATTGCAACTTCTAGTCATAGTCACAGTCAGTTTTAGTGATTTTAATAAAAATCAAATGTACCAAAAGGGAAGGATCTTTAAGTTATTAATTTAACCAGGTTCAAGTCAAACGCCTGCTAGTCTTCATTCTTCACCTTAAATGGTATACTGCTCTATCCCATTCATATCACCACATGCTACTCTAGACGCAGTCACAGAACCATGAAAGGATTGAAGTACATGTATGATACATATAGTAATCTAGCTTTTCCCATTCCAATGAGTTTTCTTATAAGTAGAATTGTTAAGTTGGAGTACTTGCTTTTTTCAAGGCCTTTGACATGTATTTTTTTATACCATTACCTAATTATCCTCCAAAATGTTTGATTACAGCCACAATTTCTTATATCCAATTAACACAGCTGTCTTCCTTGGTCAGCATCTGCCATAATTAGTTCTATTCTTTCTTTAAAATAAAAGCAGACAGCTCTCACTGTGTAGTCCAGGTATTAACTCACTACCCTGCAGACGTCATGACGTCAGGAGGTAGACCTCCTGAAGTTTGAGGTTATAGACGTGCCCCACCATGCTCATGGTTCTGGTCCTTTCTGCTGTTTCAACAAGACTCAGTTTCCCAATCCTGCAGCATATACTGCAGGGTCCTGGGGGTTTTCCTAGGGGTCCTCCAAGTGTGACACAGATGAGTCTGCCAAGCAAAGAAGCAATCAAGACTAGATCAGTATAGATGCATTCATTCCCAAGCAGATTGTTACTATGATCTTGGATTTTATACTAATAGATTTTTAAATGATCTTGTTTCCAGTGTGACCTTCTCACAAAATCTGCACTCAAAATCTTTGAATGCCCACAGAGAGAGTTGGTTGAATCTTTGGTTAGTTTCCTATGAATGCCATCACAATTTGTCACAAAGTTAATGGGTTGACAACTGTAGGAATTTATTATCTTAAAGTTCTAGAACAAAGTTAGAAACCTAAAGTGAGTCTCCCCTGAATAAAAATCAATGTGGCCACATGATTGTTCTGGAAGCTTGAAGGGACAATCTGATTCCTTGCCTTTCTGACTTCTAGATGTTGCTCGTCTTCTGTGGCTTGCTTTCTTCCCTGAGTGAACCAACAATCATAGCCCTCAAGCTTCTGCACCAATAGTCTCCTCTTCTAAATCTCTGACTTCCTTCTTTCACTCAGAAAAACTCTGGTGATGTCCTTGGGTCATCTGGATAATCCAGAGATGCTTTTCCCACCTCTCGATCTTAAATCACATCTGTAGGGTCCCTTTTGCCATATAGGGTAATATAGTCCCAGCTTCTGAGGAATAGGATGACATCTTTGGGAGGCTATTGTTCTGTTATTCTTCCTGCCACATATTCCTTAGGAGGAGCCTGACCCGATATCTCATATTGAGATATTCATTGCTTGTAGTTTCAATACTTAGCAATTATGAGACCCTGCTGTCAGGTACAGGCACGATGCCCAGTTTCCTGATAACAAGCAATACTTGAAGACACTAAATGATTCTCCTAGGATCTTGGAACTTGTACACAACTGGGTTTCAAATTCAGGGCTGAGGCACTGCACACTGCACACTGCTTCAGTAGCTCAGTGTATGCTACGATCAGCTTGCTCTCTTTGGAGAGCTCTGAGAGCTTTTCATTTAATTTGGATTTAATAATACAAATTAGCCAGATAAAAGCTTTTTAAGCCCCATATATCTCCTATTTTACTCAATCAGAAGATGTCAACATAGAGCACCACCAGGAAACATACATTGAAGATATCCCCTGGCTGGGAATGCAGTGCAGTCTCAATAGTTGAGCATTGAGCCTGGGCTAGCCTCTGAGCTCTATCCACAGCCAGAAAAGAAAAATGCCCTTCACATCCCCCACCAATCTTTCAGAAAGTTGCATGGCCATCACCACAAGAGTTGCTCTGCAGTATGATGTGAAATGAATTCATTGGGGCCTCTTCTTTGTAAATGGCATGTAAATCTATAAAAGATAACAACTGGCAAAAAAAAAATATCTTTCCCAAGCCCCACCAGTATACCAAATGCCCTATTTAAAAAACAAAAAAAAAAAACAAGACCATAACACTTTTGTGGTCTTAAACTCAAGATTTGCATCATCGTTTTACCCCATAAGGTTCTTTGGATGGTTATTCTTGGTTGTCAACTCGACTAAAACCCAAATGGCTGGGCACCTGGGAGGGATTTTTCCTTAATTAAATCATTTGAAGTGCCCTTTCCCATTCTGGCCTGAGTGAAGCAGGCTCTTAGACCAGTGACACCCAGAAATGAAGAGGCTTTGGAATCCAGGAAGTTGGGGACAGCTGTTCCGCGGCTGTCATCATGCCACAAAATGAATATATTGAACAGCACCACAAACAATATGGATATGGTTTAGACTACCATGAGAAAAAGAGAAAGGTCGGGTGACCCATGAATGTTCAAAGAAGGCAAAAAAAAAAAAAAAAAAAAAAAAAGATTGGCTTGAAGGTTAAGCTCTGCCATAAACAGCACCATGCGGAGAAAATACGAATGAAAAAGACTATTAAGATGCATGAAAAGGGAAACAGCAAGCAGAAGGATGACGAGAAGACTCCACAGGGAGTCCCTGCCTACCTGCTGGACAGAGAGTGGCAGTCAAGAGCTAAAGTACTTTGCAACATGATTAAGCAGAAATGAAAAGAAAAGGCAGGAAAATGGGAGGTCCCTCTACCCAAAGTTCATGCCCAAGGAGAATCAGAAGTATTGAAAGTTATTCGAACAGGAAAAAGAAAAAAGGAGGCATGGAAGAGAATGGTTATGAAAGTCCATTTTATTGGTGATGGTTTTGCAAGAAAACCACCTAAATATGAAAGGTTCCTGAGGCCAATGAGTCTACGTTTCAAAAAAGTCCATGTCATACACCCTGAGCTGAAAGCTACCTTTTGCCTGCCTATCTCGGTGTGAAAAAGAATCCCTCCTCCCCATTATATACAATCCTGGGTGTGATCACCAAAGGGACAGTCATTGAAGTGAATGTGAGCGAGCCGGGCCTTGGGACACAGAGGCAAGGTGACTTGGGGAAAGTGTGCTCAAGTTACCAACAATCCTGAAAATGGTGGGTGCATAAATGCAGTCTTGCTGGTTTGACAGTGACTGTACGGAAGACTACAGTGTCAGCAAAATGCCATTGCTATGATCTTTCTGAACTACCAAGCAACCTTTCCCCATGTACATTCATCAAGAAGTGTTTATTAAATTGTAAATGAAAATAAAACACTGCCCAATTTTACAGTTAAAAGAATCATTTGAAGTGGGAAGACCCACCACTAATCTGTATTTTTAGGTGGGAAGACACACCCTTAATCCAGATCTTTTGAGAGGGGAAGATCCATTTTTAATCTGGGCATCACCTTCTTTTGGCAGCCTATATAAAGGACATGGATGA
Source organism: Rattus rattus (assembly GCF_011064425.1). Lineage (NCBI taxonomy): Eukaryota > Metazoa > Chordata > Mammalia > Rodentia > Muridae > Rattus > Rattus rattus. The sequence goes on from NC_046172.1 coordinate 51,756,409, forward strand.
AGAAAGCTGGTTCTCCCTTTACCTGCTTGCTCTCTCTCTCCCTACAATTCCATTCCTTTCCTGGCATTATAGCTTACTTCTCCTGGATTCTGGCATATATTGAAGACCAGCTGAGACATCTAGCCACGTGGACTGAAAAAGTACTGAATTCTTAGACCCCCTGTTATTAGACAGCAGCTGTTGTTGGACTAGCTGGACCACAGCTCATAAGCCATTCCAATAAATGCCCCTTACATATGTGTGTACACAAATACATATATATTCATTATATTATAGTTCTGTTCCTCTAGAAAAATCCTGATTATAACAGTTTTCAGTCTAGTTTATAAAGAGAACTACTTGAAGAGTTTTCAATAACACCGAGGCTTGACTTTTATGCCCTAGAGATCCTGGTCTAATACATTTGGAACATCTGGAGATGTAGCACGGCAACACACAACTGTAATATCCATACTAAAGCCAAGGCAAGAGAGTTGCTGCAAGTTTGAGTCTAGCCTGGGATATAGAGTAAGACTTTGTTTCCAAACAAGACAAGCATAAATTTAAAGATCATTTACATTTAGTGTGTATATGTTGTGTGTGTGTGTGTGTGTGTGTGTGTGTGTGTGTGTGTACTCACATGTACTTTTGTCAACATGTATATGTGCACGTGACAACTTGTAGGAGTTGGTTCTCTCTTTCTACCAGGTAGATTCCTAAAATTGAATTTGGGTTTTACTCAGGTTGGCAGTCTTAGTGACAAGTACCTTTATCCTCTGAGCCTTAATCCCAACTATTAAATATTTCCTTTCAAGAACCCTTATTAAGCTTGTTTCATGAGAAAATAACTATTATTGTATGTGTTCCCAAAATCTTGCTATCTAAAAACTTCCAATAGCCCCGCCCCGTGCATTGAAGTCTTATGAGATGCTATATTAAAAAATTATTTACTAATCCTGAGTAACTCTATGTAAGTCAATGGTCTTCTGCAGAAACCCATCCTTGCTATAAACAACTTTTTTCTTAAGCAAATTAGTAAACATGGGATAAACATAGCATTAAAGAAAAGAGATTCTTTATTCCTGCACAATAACCTGAATAAGTTCACTCTCATTCAACCATAGGAACTCAAAAGGAAGGAAACCTACTTTAAGAATGAGTCTTTCCAATTTTCCATCATGTCAATGCATTAAGGTTACTCATGAAAATCAGAGATTCTAATTCAGTAGGCCCATCAATTTGAATTGTGTCCAAGTTCACAGGGGTTCAGCAACACTGTAGTAGAACAATTATAAGAATATAATAAATACAAGACCCATCAGATGAAACTGCACCAATAACAATTCTCATGAATATAATATATCAATCTTTTTTTTAAATGATAGAACTTGTCAAAAGAAATTAGGATCCAAATTGAAGAGTCCCCTGCCAACCAAGATGGAGAGTTCAAACATCACTAAGGATGAGAATTGCAACAGATTGAAGCCAACCAAATAAGTTTAAGTCCATAAGTTCATAGTACTAATCAAGAAATAAAGGAGCAAAGAATAGCTAGGGTTATCTGTCACCACATTTGCCAGTTATGATGCTACAGGCCTGTGACCCATCACTTGAGACAGAAGGATTAGGAGTTCAAAGTTATCCTCTACTACACTGTGTGTTTGCAGCTAGCCTGGGCTATACAAGACCCTGTCTCAAAAACAAAAAATGAAGCAAAACAACTAAAGCCTTCACTTGTCTGGATTGGAGGATGCTAGAAAATTGGAGGATTTGAAAATTGGGAGCTAGAAAAAAGATCAGGTATTAATTTTATCTTTTCTGGTACAAACCCTTTCTTTCCAAACCATCGGCTTGAGTCATTGAATTGCCTCTTCTTAAAATGACTACTGAAAGAAAGGCAATGCAACCCTCACCCTCTCTCTTTCCTTACCCCCAAAATCTAGGCATTTGTGCACCAATGGATGGAAGTAGCTACGAGCCGTCTAGAGTAGCCTTCTATGAAATAGAACCTGACTCTGTCCACCTCTTGATCAGCAACTTAGGAAACACAGAGTCCATGTTTGAGGGACATAATCAACAAAATGTTGTAGAAAATTCCACAGCACAAAGCTTTGCTTTTAGGGCCAAACAATTGTAAGAAGTCTATTGTTTACATAAAGCCTATAAGATAGCAGTCAATGTAGAGTACAGTTTTAGTATTTCAAATTCAAAACACTAAAAAAAGATGACATTTATGTGACGACTAGAAATTGGAATAATTTTTGGGCAGTATGAAGACATTGTTATTTTTTTAGATATAGCAATGGCATTACATTATTTATGTTTTCAAAACTTCATTTTAGAAATATATACTAAAATGTTTGCCCCTGTATAATGTTTGGATGTAAGAACTGGATTATATTCTAGGTCAGTGGTTTTCATTTGGGTGAATTTTGCCCCTATAAAGTTTTAGTGATGTCTATTTTTTTTCAACTTGGAGGATAGTACTAAGGTATTTAGTGGGTGAAGCTATGGATGCTACTGGATACCCTAGAATGTCCTATGCCGTGAAGATCTTGGATCACCCAGAGGCTTGAGGTACTGGAGAAGGCTTGTGATCTTCCTAGCTATCGCCCTCTGGGCTCCTTATCTCTCTTTAAAGGATCTGGTGTCTCAAGGTGGTTTCTAATCACCTCCTCCCTTCTTTTGGGTACTAGGCCTTCTGTTCTGTCTCAATATAGAGCTTCAAAAAGTTTCACTCTTCATTGGGTTTCCCTGTGATGGGAGTCAAGTCATCTGGTTCATTTTGTTTCAACATTCTCTCTTTTCCTGTGGGATACAGGGCAGTGGAATTAGGGACACAAGCCATTGTTTCTTTTGCTGACTATGTAAGTGATAAATGATTTGAATCTATAAGTGACTCGTTGTTCCCTTACCAGCCCAATCAGCAAGACCTTGGGCTAGCTTTCCTGGTGTGCATGTGCATGACAATGATCCTACCCACAATGTCAATCATGTGGAAGTTGAGAATGTCCTGGATGAGCAGGATGGGCTAGTAACACTAGTTCGAGGAGATCCAATGGACCGTCTCTCCTCTGCAGGCACCAGGCCATGGTGTGTATACATATGTGTAGTCAACCACATATCCACATAAAGTAAAAATGAATCTCACAAAAGATAAATACTAGTCCCTTTGCTTTATTTGGTATGCATTCTAAGTGCATACAATATGTATATACACACGAAAGCTGCTGCCAAGCCCCACTAAGTTCCGAAATTTGTGTTCTTGAGCACATCTCTTGTCCTTTGTAAGCCTCAGTTTCCTCAAAATAAGATGAAGTTAACAGTACCTCTGAGAGGCTTGTGGTGACTAGTAATGAGTGGTCACTAGAGTGCTTTAAATGGCTACCTTAATAGAGCGTCTGTTCTTTCTGTCTGACTTTTCTCAGTACAGAAGTTCAGAGAGCCATTTCTTTGTTGTGTGGACCCAGTCCATTTCTTTTCAAATAAGCCTATGAGAAGTCTAGATGACCCTGGTATAAAATGGTTTGTTTTGAGCCTCCAGAACAGCAAACCCTAGAAAGCCCGAGGCGAAGGAGAGTGAGAAGGAAGGTAGTGCTTATTCCAGTGGGTGATACATTGATAATTTTAGCCTAGGAGGGACATTTAAAATCTTCAGGGACAGTTATGATTGTCACAACTTGGTGGAGAGGGATACTACTAGTATTTAATGGTTAGAGACCATTAAGGCATCCCCCCAGCATTCGAAGCATCCCAGCATGCACAGGTCAGTCCCTGCAATACAGAATTATCTTAGCCTCATGTATCAGTAGCAGAAACAGTGAGAAACCCTGGGTTAAGGTAACCAAAATTCTTTGATGAAGCTCTTCCTTAGTAATTAACTTTGTCTTTCTTCCTTCTTCTTACAGGAGCAGGTTATTAGAGGCATGCTCAGGAGAAATCATTCAAAATGTGATTACTTTAGCTTGGTGACCTAAAATTGTTATTCATTTTTTATGAGAAAAAAATCTGAGTAGTGTTCTGATTTTATTGCCTTTGAGTTTCAAATACCAAACTCCAAGCTCACACTGATTACCGTCTTAATTAATAGACTGTGAAGGCGGGGCATCTCTCTATTAACTACTGGAAACAATGTTCATTCTCCTGACAAGTCTGTAGCCTTCGTCTTAGCCAATTGAAAAAATTGGGATGAACATATTTATCACCACAATGGTTGTATTTCTTTTGTTTAAATAACCCATCCCAGCCAGGTATAGTGGTATACACTTATAATTCTAGCACTCCTGAGGCTGAGGCAGGAGGCTTGCCAATTAGTTCAAGGCCAGCCTGGGCTATAGAGCAAGAAATTGTCTTTGAAAATAAAATGTAATCTCCATTTAGATGATGGCTGCCTACCAGATAACTATTAAATAGAAACCATTATGTATTATTTGCCCTCCATCCCTGTTATAAAGTCAGGAAACTTGGAGTCGAGATCTATAATGATATGTACTCAGAAAGAACAAAGTTAAATATGTATTTAGCTAACTCACAAACAGTGTGGCTTTAAACATGGACTGTGTCTTTACACCTGCTAAGTACCTACCACAAAGTACGTATAGGTCCTAGATATACAGTAGATCTGAGGAGTAGAAGTCAGACACAAAAGTACTTCCTGTCTGGTCATTAGTCTTCTAACAGTATATATCTGAAGAGCAGACAGTGTTCCCTTAAGCAACTGCCAAGTTACTTAACTGCCAACTTAACCATTCTGTGAAACTAAGCGATGATGTTGGCCATTATTTTCAGGAGTCCCAAGAGCTCTTTAAAGGTTTCCAGCTAGTAGATAAGCTACTGTAGATCACTAGGTACTTCTGCTTTAACTGAGCTTCCCTTAAAGCCTGTTTATGCCCAGTGTACTTACGATTGTGCTTAGAGTCTAGTTAACTATTACACAATTGGCCCATCATGGTAGCAGACTGAGCTTTTGGGAGGCTGAGCATTCATTTGGGAAACTGAGGCAGAACGATCTTCAATTTGAGAACTCTCTGGGTTACAGAGATGTTGCAATTTTTTTAAATGCAAGCCCCTTGTTTTCTCCTGCCTTTTTTTTTCTTGCTTTTACTTAGTAAATCTACATTTAGTCTGAAAAAATGCAAAAAAGAGTTATCTTAAACTAAATCGATAAGATGAGCCTGAAAAGTGATATGACCCTGAAAATTGCAACTGAATGGTTTGATGAGGCCCAACAACTATAAAAAGTCAGGGAATACAATTCAAAAGTATTATCTTGTGAGTCTGCACTCAGAATATTTTGGAGGTATCTTAAGCTGTCATTCCAGTTAGAATAAAACAAACCAGAAACTTTAGACAATGTACATGTGCTTGCCTAATGGAAATAAGACACCACAGAACGCTGATCGCTGTCCCAATCAAAGCATGTGCAAATCGACAATACCCTTTCTACTTCAATAAATGATTAATGTATCTACTTAAGGTTTTCAAAATGAGGCTCCATTATAACCATTTTAATTTTCAATGAAGTGAAATATTGTATCTCCTTGTACAGGGTAAGAAGACATCTATTGCAATGCCTAGTGATTACAACCCTCTCCCACTTTGGACAATGGAGAAAATCCTACAAAACTTAGGTGGACACCATCAAGAACGATTTGTGTGATAGTTTAAAGAAAGTTCTTCAAGCTTGGTATGATGGTGCCTATACCCTAGAATTTGAGAGTTTGAGACCAGAGAACTGACAGTTTGAGGCTAGCCTCAGCCACTTAACAAGAATGTGGCAAAACCAAACCTATCAACCAAACCAAACCAAACCAAACCAAACCAAACCAAACCAAACCAAACCAAACCAAACAAACCAAAACCTTCAGTTGCCACATTAGCCAAAGATAGAGCTGCTGCATAGGATGTGTGTGTGTGTATGTGTGTGTGTGTGTGTGTGTGTGTGTGTGTGTGTGTGTACAAATCTTATTCCTTTTTCTCGGAGGCTGATCTAGCTCCCACTCTCTGGGAAAGCTGAACAGGAGTTGTAAAAGGATGAGTCTTCCTTCCCTCTGTGGTAGCCATAAGCTTTCAGACATTATACTCCTATGGCAAGCTGTGGAGTCCCATAGGATTTGAGGAGAGCTTTGAAAACAACAACCCTAGTATTTTTGTTACTGGTGCTAATGTTAACGTCAATCAAGTTAGAGGTTACAGTCTAGTTGAAGTTGGTCTATTTGATATTGAACCGTGCTTCAAAGGCTGAGTTGTAACAAATTCTTTTTCACGAATGATCTAGAGATGACTCTAGATGAAGAAACTTCATAGTCTTTGTGGGCCAGAAAAACAATAACCAGGATAAACAGCAATTTAGAGTTCTTTTATTTATTCAACGAAATATTGCAGTTTGGCAGTGGTGGCACAGGCCTCTAATACCGGTACTCAGAAATCAGAGTCAGATGAACTCTGTGAGTTCAAGGCCAGCCTGGTCTACAGAGTGAGTTCCACAACAGCCAGAGCTATTACAGAGAAAACCCTGTCTCTAAAACAAAAAACAAACAAAAAAAAACCCTAAATAAATAATAATGTAAAAATCGCTAAGTATTACTAGAAGCCATGATTCCAAATGAAAGTCTCCACTTTCAAGAATATGTAGAACACTTAGAGATTGATTTGGGGTTTGGAAATATGTAGATGGCTCAAGGCCCCAAGTTCAATCTCTATCATCCTTCCCCCCAAAATAACTAAGATTGATTTTTTCAGTAAATATGTTTTTTTTAAAAAAACCTCTAATCATACTGTTTTTTATTTCAACAGAAATTATTTAAATTCTTCCATAATTTTTTCTTTTCATTTATTTGTGTGTGTGTTGTATGTGTTGTGTATGCGTGTGTGTGTTGTGTATGTGTGTGTGTTGTGTATGTTTGTATGTATGTTATGCAGAGGCCAGAGAAAGATATTAGGTGTCTTCGTCTATTGCTTTCTACTGTATTTTATCTCTCACTGAACCTGCAAGAAGGTTAATTGACCAGCGAGCTCCTGGGATTTGAGATTAGGTCCCACTGCTGTCTTACCAATTTTTTTAAAAATCCACTGAGGCTTTTTTCTAGCCTCTCATGATTCTTTATTCATGACTTAGACCAATGTTACTAAAAAAAAAAAAGATTTGAAATAGATATAGTTTTCTTTGTTCTAGACCATGCTTGGCAATTTTTGGAATTCCTTCCTGATTTGTATGTGTCTATGCATGTACAGCACATGTGTCTGTCTTTTTGTGTGTATAAGCACATGTAAGAGAGAATTTGTCATTTGTATCAAAACAAATAAAACAATTTTTGCTGTAGTTTTGAGACAAGTTCTTGCTGTTGCTGCACAGACTGGTCTTAAACTCCTGTCAGTCTTCCAACTCATGGCAATACTCCTGCCTCAACCTCTCAAGTACTGAGATTATAGTCATGCTACATCATGCTTGGCTCAAAAAGAACTTTAAGTTGTTCTAATACCCAAGGTAGGTTTGAGCTATAAAAACAAAAAAAAACCAAAAAAAAAAAAAAAAAAACCAAAAAAAAAAAAACCCCACAGTTTTGTACTTTAGGTCCTCATTATAAAAATAAAACAAAATTAATTTTATGCCAGTTGTGCTGGGTTTTTTTTTAATCTTTTGATGTTTTAGAGCTAGTTCCAGGCCCTTCGAATAGAAAAACAAAAATAAGCCTCTTCCCCACCAACCTCCCATAACTATCAATGTCAGGAAACACTGAAAAACCCCATTTGGTCGCAAGGCTAGAACTCCTGCTATATGTCTTTTTTGCCTGATCACTGGGTCATGTCAGTGAAGAGGGAGTCTTTACAGAATTTGGACCCACTAAGGCTACCTTGGGAAGTCACAGTGGGTTAGGTATAGTGAAAAATTACTACACTCTACAGAGTCTTCTGCTCCACCTGTCAATACTTCCTCTGGGAAGAATCAGCATCTAGGGACTTTATGGCAGTGACCCTCCATCTGCTCATTGAGATAAGAGGCTGTGTGACCCTTAGAACAGTCTACCATAGTGTCCAAAGGACACATGACTATGTTAAGTTAGCAGAAGGGTGTGCAAATATATATTACTCCTATAATATTAATGTTCATGTACAGGGACTACAGAAAAGATGGGAGGGAAGAAGGCCCAATGATATTTTAGAATAGAAAGTTAATAACTAGGACTGGAGAGATGGCTCAGCAGTTAAGAGCACTAACTGTTCTTCCAGAGGTCCTGAGTTCAATTCCCACCAACCACATGGTGGCTCACAACCATCTATAATGGGATTCGACACCCTCTTCTTGTGTGGACAGTGACAATGTACTCACATAAAATAAATAAAATCTTAAAAAAAAGTTAATAACCATTTTCCTTTTATACAACTTCATTTGCTTTTGAGACAATGTCTCACTTTGTAGCCCTGGCTGGGCTTGTAATTCTCTATGTAGACCCAACTAGCATTGAACTCACAGAGATCTACCTGCCTCTGCCTCCCAAAAGTGCATTTAGGCATATGCCACTTTATCTGACTTTCCCTTAGGTGGCTTTTTAAAATAATTCAGTCATCTAAAAGTTCTAAATCTGGCAGATTGTGAAAAGCTCAATGGCTTTCAGATAAAGCATAAATATTTGGTGCATATCAAATTGTTTCTATTAATTTTTTTGTCTCACTTTATGGACTATGGGCTATAAAGTTTCTCTAGGGAAAAAGAAGAAACAACAGATAATAATCTTTGAGTTTACTGATAGGTAGGTTGAGGAGTTAGTTTCATAGCAGAGTAGGGGTGCATGGGAGGACATGCTCAAAGTACATTATGTATTTACATGAATATGTCCTTATGAAATCTAGTACAGTGAATATATGCCAAGAAATATATGCCCAGAAGATAGTTCCTTCTCATAACATAGCCTTATCCTGCTACAATGACTGGTACCAAAAAAGAATCAAGCATCAGGTAGTTTTCCATTTGATTCATAGATTCTATTTGGAAAATCAGAGTTCACCTGAGAAAGTGCGATCTTGAAACACCTGTCTCTCAACTAATGGGCTGTCATCCAGCCCCTCTGTTGTAAAAGGATTTATACTGGAGCCATAGGAACACTCTTCCAGGATTTCATGGGGTACAAAGGAAGAAGCAAGGATTTTGGAAGTGGTTCTTGAACTGGTCAAAATATCGGTGCAAAAGTATTTTTTTGCTACCAACTGACTGTATGTTCCAAATGAAGAGAACAAAATCAGTAGCATAAAATGATGTACGTAGAATTTAGAAACAGCAAAAGGGTGACTAGAAATAAGTAGGCTAACCACATTATTCTCTACAAGGGCACCTTAGGGGATCCCTATTTTAATGAATAAATAAAAATGATGTGTAATTATCATATCAATTGCTTGCAACTAAGTGAGTGCTTCTGGAGTTATTTGATGGTGCTTAAAAATCTTTGGTCTCTGAAGTGCATTTAACAGTCTCCTTGACTCTTGTCTATATTATTAATTTGCAGATCAAAGTTAACTTGGCACTATGCAAATGAGGAGACTTCAAATGAATGAGATTTTAATGTAAAATTTAAAATCCATATTACTTGTAACAGAACTGCAATGTATTTTCAGAACGTGGCTCAACATATCTAAAAGAAGTATAGTGTTTAAAGCCTTCCTCTTCAATAGAACTTTCTATGATTAGGGAATGTTCTATAATTGCACTGTTCAAATAAAGGTAGTCTCATGAGCTTATATGTAAGCTACTGAGCACTTGAGGTATGGATAGTGCAGCTGAGGAATTGAATTGTAGTTTATATTTAATTGTAATTAATTTAAATTTAAATAGCTAGAATTGGAGAGATGGCGTAGGGGTTAAGAGCCAGCACCTATTGCTCTTACAGAGGGCCTCTGTTCAGTTCTTAGCATCTATATGGTGCCTCACAACCCTCTTCCAGGGGAGCTGACGCCTGTTCTGACCTCTGTGGGCTCCTGCATGCATGCAATGTACATACATTCAAGTATATACATATGCACACAAAATTAAATAAATTTAAATAATGTTATGTAGCTAGTCGCTGCTTTCCCTATTTGATAGGATAGTTCTTTGTTTGGTTGGTTTTCGGTTTTTCTGAGACGGGGTTTCTCTGTGTAGTCCTGGCTATCCTGGAACTCACTTTGAAGATTAGGCTGGCCTCGAACTCAGATATTTGCCAGTCCCTGTCTCCTGAGTGCTGGGATTGAAGGAGTGTGCCACCTCCGCCTGGCCTTAAAGAAAAATGGATCCTAGGATCTAGTTCTTCCTTTACTATCTTGGACAATTTACACAACTTCTAGGAGCTCCAGTTTTCTCACTTAAAAGTGAGGATTATATATAGTATATACTTCAGAAATGGGGTAAGATCCTCTGTGGTAAGGCATACATGGAGTACCAGCCCTTGGGAGGCAGAGACAAGGGGATTGTGAGTTTGAAGTCACCTAGGTTACACAGTGAAATTCAGTCCAACTTGAGCTAGTAGAAAAACTTCTCCTCAAAAAAGACCACAATCTTCTTGCCGAGGAGGAGGGCTACCTCATAGGAAGACCCACAGTCTCAACTAACTAGGACCCTTGAGATCTCTCAGACACTAAGCCACCAACCAGGCAGCATATACTAGCTGGCCTAAGGCCCTGACACAAATCCAGCAGAGGACTGCCTGGTCTGGCCTCATTGAGAGACGACTTGAGGCCCCAGGGAGTGGGGCGGTCTGGTGGGGTGTGGGGGTCTGGGGGTAGGGACATCCTCTTGAAGATCCTCTTGGGGAGGAGGAATGGGATGAGGAACTGTGGGAAGGCAGACCTGGAGAGGGGTAACGACTGGACTATATAAAAATAAAAGTAAAGTAAATAAATAAAATTTTTTAAAATCACAATATTATGATATTTCCACTAGAAAAAGCTAGCACTTTAGACGATAATGAAGATTTTGTTCAACTATTTTTCCAATATCCCCAGGTTTTCTAGGCATTCTTTTTTGCCTTAAACTACCTATATTTTCTCATACTGATCTGACTTTTTAAAAAATAATACTTTTTAAAATTAATTATATCCCAAATGCTGCCCCCCCCCTCCTGCAGTTACTCCCCATCCCCATCCCCTCCCCAGCCTGTCTCCTCTGAGAGAGCAGCTCCCTATATCCCCCTACTCTGGGGCACCAAGTCTCTATAGGATTAGGTGCATCCTCTCCCACTGAGGTCAGACAAGACCTCTACTACACATGTGCATGCAGTTGAGGGTGGCGTGGTTTGGACAAGCTCTTTGCTGATTCAGTCTCTGGGAGCAACCAGGTTAAGTATACACTTCATACTCAGCTACAAGCCCAGTTTCCAACTCTGATTTTTTTCTTTAGATTTTTTTTTCTGTGTAACTTAGGCTGGTCTGTAATCTTCCTGCTTCATTCGCCTAAGTGCTGGAATTAATAGCATGAGCCACTAACATAACAATCTCATTGAGCATTTCTAGAAAACAAGTTTGCTCCTGTTGTCTAAATACATCCAAGGATCTTATAAAACATTATAAGGGAAAAGAGAGACAAACATTAGGCACATTGTTTCTCCTTTTTAAAAATTACCTCAGAATGGATACAGAAAATGTGGTACATCTACACAATGGAGTACGACTCAGCTATCAAAAACAATGACTTTATGAAATTCATAGACAAATGGTTGGAACTGGAAAATATCATCCTGTGTGAGGTAACCTAATCACAGAAAAACACACATGGTATGCACTCATTGATAAGTGGATATTAGCCCAAATGCTTGAATTGCCCAAGATGCACAGAACACATGAAACTCAAGAAGGATGATGAAAATGCAAATGCTTAACTCCTTCTTTAAAAGGGGAACAAGATTACCCTTGGGAGGGAATAGGGAGGCAAAGTTTAGAAGAGACTGAAGGAACACCCATTCAGAGCCTCCCCCACATGTGGCCCATACATATACAGCCACCAAACTAGATAAGATGGATGAAGCAAGGAAGTGCAGGCTGACAGGAACCGGATGTAGATCTCTCCTGAGAGACACGCCCAGAATACAGCAAATACAGAGGCGAATGCCAGCAGCAAACCACTGAACTGAGAACGGGACCCACGTTGAAGGAATCAGAGAAAGGTCTGGAAGAGCTTGAAGGGGCTCGAGACCCCATATGCACAACAATGCCAACCAACCAGAGCTTCCAGGGACTAAGCCACTACCCAAAGACTATACATGGACTGACCCTGGGCTCCAACCTCATAGGTAGCAATGAATAGCCTAGTAAGAGCACCAGTGGAAGGGGAAGCCCTTGGTCCTGCCAAGACTGAACCCCCATTGAACATGATTGTTGTGGGGAGGGTGGTAATGGGGGGGAGGATGGGGAGGGGAAGCCCATATAAAAGGGAAGGGGAAGGGGTTGGGGGATGTTGGCCCGGAAACCGGGAAGGGGAATAATAATCGAAATGTAAATAAGAAATACTCAAGTTAATAAAGATAAAAAAAAATTACCTCAGGATGGAAAGGCTATTACTTTCACTTTCAGTGTGAATGTGACACATGCCTGTCACACTCCCACACACAGGAATTTATTTTTCCAGCAATTTTGATAGTTAAAGGAGCAAAAACAAAGAAGAAAGAATTGGTATTACCTTGCGTGAGAATTTGTCCTTGTCCATGGTGCATTTCTGGTGTACCACTAGGTTCGTTCCCAACTTTCTTTCGTCTCTAAGGTCTTCTCCCTTTACAAGTTCTTTTGAGTCACAGGGAGAAGTTTTTGTGGCTCTAGATGTATGGGAGAGACACTTGGTTTCAAAGGGTCAAGGCAGCTTGATGTGCCCTGTGCTGACAGATAAGCTCCAAAGGACTAGGAGTGTCTGGTTTATGAGCTAAGCAGAGATTTAAGCTGTCCAGTTCCTTTGCTTTATTTGATTTGCTACAAGTGTCCTCTTGTCCCTTCTGGGCTGTTGTCCATTGACAATTGCTGTGCTCTGTCCGCTCTGATGGCTGTTATATGGGGACAGGCAGGTTGTGGTGAAAGCTGAAGTTGTGAAAAAGGCCATTGTTTGATCTACCCTGTCCCTCCCTGGAGCTATGGCAACAAATTCCGTTGGTGAATTAACTATGTCATTGTGTGCTGGCTCAACTGATTATGCTCCTGGAATGACAAACATTTTCTTTCTTTTTCCCAAAGATTAAAAAAGAACCAAAACGCTTGAAGTATAGATGTACAACTCAACAAGAACTTTCTCTAAATAGGAAAATATAGGTGAGAAAATACAGCATTTACATTTATATATTTAATTGACTCTAATAAGCACTTTATCCTTTGTAAGGAGTGATCTCCTTACCCGCATAGAAGTAAGCCCTCTTGATAATGAATTTGTGCCTTTTAGTAATGCGAAGTCTTCCTAATTTGTGTTCAGGTAATGCCCTGCCTCATCTTTCCCAGCCCCCAACACTACATTGAAAGAATTCTGAAGATATGTGTGCTTGGGCTAGCTGGAGAAACAGTTTCTGTTCAGATCTGGTTGTACCAAGGTGCTACTGGAATTTTGGCTGCTAACTCTCTCAATTCAGGGTGAAAATAGTTATTCTGAGTCATCTTTTGCCAACATAATGATGTTCTCAGATCCAGACCAGCAGGAAAGCTCTCAGAAGCTGTCCCTGTAGTCTAATGTCCAGAACAGTACTCCTGCTGGATCCGTTAAAGGATCCTTTTAAGGCTGTCCATAAATTCATCCTATAACTTGTCTAGGTACCATGCTGGTTGCCAGTTTGCCTTCTTAGTACCTCACAGGTGGGCAGAGGATCTTCTGAATCATGGCTATGGGCTTCATATTGAAGAATATTTCTGACTCTCATTGTCTGAGAAGTCTATAGGTCAGGAGGATGGAGTACCTATCTAGAGACCCATCCCCCTTCTAAAATACTCTGGAATTATCTGCCCATTTGTCCTGAACTTCTTCTATAGCATTTGCAGCCTCTTCTTTAGGGTCAGCTCAGGTAAACCCCACTGCTGCAGAATGGCACATGTCTAGACACAAGGGGTTGGATGAAGAGACTAGGCAGGAAGGCTGAATAAAAGCCAGAGATTTGGCCTAGTTCCATCCTGTGATGTAGACAGAGAAGGAGCTTTGGCTTCTCATCTCACCTTTCTAACAAACCTTTTGCCTCCTAGCTTATGTATAAGGTGAATTTGTCAAGTTATGATAATGGTTATATACACTAGTGCACACATACACCATGTATAACATCTAACTTTTAAATACATAGGCTTATGATGTATTTACCTGGGCCTCTCTCTACTTTATGCTCTGGCCCTGACTCCTTAAATTTTAGAGACGGGCCTGGCCAGAAGTATTCTAAATCATCTAAATCATTGTGAAAATGAATGGGTTGGCATTTTCTTATAGTTTTAATTATAGCTAATTCATCACCTCTGAGGATATAGACAATACTATTTCCACATCTATGGAAACAAGAGCTAGATTCTGTCCTAAAGTGCAAAGATTTACTCTATACCTAGCATAGCTTTTAGTATATAGTAGTTGTTTTCTTTAATTATTGCTGTGAGGGGGATCTGACCCTGAGACTGTGCAGACTAGGCAAGCTATCAGTGAGCAACATCATCACTCTATAGGAGTTGCTTTAAAAATGATTATGAAATAAATACAAGAGTCTCTGCAGTACTTTGTAAATGGACACTCATCATTCGCCATGTGTTCAGCGGCTTAAGAAGGCTGTAGAAAATTGTGACTTCATCTGAGGCTGTTTTGGGAATCTTGGCTCCTAGAATAACCAAAAAACAAATGAAATGGGAGCCTGCTTGGTTTTGGAGCCAATAGTTACCCATGAGTCCCTACCTTTTTCATCTTCTGGTATTCTAGAATTAACTATTAACACGCGTACAAAGTCTGAACTAGAATCAGTTTTCATCCATATGATGTAATGATCTATCCAAGTGCAAGAGTAGGCTGTATTTGTTTCCACTGGATTTTTAAATGTCAGTTTTTAAAAGCAAATTAAAATTTATTTATTTTATATAAATGGGTGTTTTCCTGAACATATAATATCTTTGAAGTAGCAATGAATGGACAAGTAACAACATGCAAGTAAATGATTATGAACTTTGCAAGTAACAATAATGTAACAGACACAAACCATGCATCTGGGAAGCTCAGAAGACACCACCAATACCCAAACCAGACCAGGAAACATGCCCAGGAATATCACATTCCAATGCTGAAAATCTGTTTTTTTCTGGTTGGTTGGTTTTGTTTTGAGATGACATTTCAAGTAGCCCAGGTTATCCTTGAGCTTAGTTACATAGAGACTTCTAGCCTCAGCCTCCCGATGAATTGGCCAGCTCCACCATACCTGGTCAGAATAAAAATCTTGAAGACAGACTGAAAAACTTTAGTTTCAGAAGAATAATGATTGGAATTATAGTCCACTTATTAGAAACCATTCGAGAAAAAAAAAAAAAAAAACAAAGTCTTTAAACTGTTGAAGGAAAAGGCCTGCCAACAAGAATTCTATAGCTAGTAAAGTTAACTGCCCCAAGGGAAGGGACAAGAAAAACCTGTGAAATTTTAGAAAATGGTCCTTTTTACTGTTTAGAATAAGATATATATATATATATTTATTTTACCTTTCTTTCTTCCCTTTTCTTTTCTTTCTCTCTCTCTCTCTCTCTCTCTCTCTCTCTCTTTCTTTCTTTCTTTCTTTCTTTCTTTCTTTCTTTCTTTCTTTCTTTCTTTCTTTGAGATAAGGTTTCACTGTGTACCCCTGGCCATCCTAGAACTTGCTCTGTAGACCAGACCAGGCTGGCCTTGAAATCAGAGATCTGACTGCCTCTGCCTCCTGAGCGCTAGGACTAAAGGCATTCATTACCATCTCCCAGTGTTTTCTTTCTTTTTAAAAGTCTCTTTCTCTGGTTTCCATTTATTGAAATAGATTGTTTCCTCACATAATATGTCCTGATTATGGCTTCCTCTATTTCTATTCCTCCCAGTTCTTCCCACCTCCCCTCCTATCCAGATCCTGCCCCTTTCTGTCCCACACTAGAAAACGAACAGGTTTCTGAAGGTTAATAAGAAAATAAAACTCAATAAAACAGACAAAAATGCTAACACATCAGAATAGGACAAAACAAGGAGAAGGAAAAGAGTTCAAGAAAATGCACAAAAAACAGATGAGACTTGGAGACCTGCTCATTTGCATGGCCAGGAACTCCAGAAAACCACTAAACTGGAGACCATAATATTATATGGGAAGAATAGTTAGGATGAAAAGAGAGAGGAAAATAAAGAATAAGGTAAAATTAAGAAACAAAAGGAAAAGCTCTGATGTGACATTCTGAGACAAGGACCTTCCAAAGATGCCACTGAGTTTCTTCTCTGTAGGGTATCTCCTGCTGGGCATGTAGCCTACCCTTAAATAGTCTGTTTTCCCAGGGAGAATCCCTTGGAAGACACTACATTCTCATTTGGAAGTGCAATTGGAGACAGCCTCCAGGTTAAGGATGGGGGCATGTGTCCACTTTTCCTTTCTGCTCTGGTAGCCCATCTGGTACAGACCAGTGCAGGCTCATGTGTGAGGATCATGTAGTTTTAGGAGGCCTTGTTTTCTCTATGTCCTCAGTCTCCCCTGACTCTTGTACTCTTTCCACCTTCTTGTCTCCAGGGTTCCCTGAGACATGAGGGGAGGAATTTGATGGAGACATCCTATAGAGTGCTAAGCGGTCCAAGGTCTCTTGCTCTTTGCATAATGTCTGGCTTTGGGTCTCTGTATCTGTTCTCATCTGCTACAGAAGGAAGCCTCTCTGAAGATGACAGAACAAGGCACTCATCTGTGCATATAACAGAACCTCATCAGGAGTCATGTTATTGCTATATTTCTTTTTTAGAACAGTAGTGTTTGGTTTTACTATGGAGTCTCAGGTTCTTAGTCATCTTACCAGTGTCGTGGGCCTTAAGTCAAATCAGATTTTTTTCTTGCCACCATTGCAGTAGCATATCTTGCAGGCAGGGCACCATTGTAGATCAAAAGGTTTGTGACTGGGTTGTTGTTTTTGGTGCTCCTTTGGTCATAAGCAGAATACCTTCCTGTGCCAAAGATGCTATCAAGTAGAGATGAGGGCTCTGTGTTGGCATCAGCTTGACTTCCTTGTGTTCAATGAATTGTGTAGGTGTTGTCGTCAGCAATGGAGCCTTGCTGTCTGGTTGTGGAGAGTAATGTATACCATTCCAGTTCCCCTTATCTACCCATAAATGCCTATTCCATTTCCCTTTCCTAGTGAGAGCTATTTGTTCCCTACCTTACTCCCTTACTCTATAGCTAACCTCTATAGTACAGATTATAGCTCGATTTCATTGACTTAACATCTAAAATCCACATATAAGTAAATACACATCACTTTCCGAGTCTTAGTTACCTCACTCAGGATGATTTTTCTTTCTAGTTCCATTTATTTACCTTCAAATTTCATGATGTTGTTTTCAACAGTTGAGTAGTATTCCATTTGTATAAATGTAGCACAATTTCTTTATGAATTCTTCTGTTGAGGGGCCTCTGGGTTGTTTGCAATTCCTGGCTCTTTTAACAGAGCATCAATGAACATGAAAGTCGCGAGTACAGTGTTGAGAAACAAAGGTACCAACAGTAGTTATATGGTGGTGGTTGTTATATCACTAGGCTGTGTACAGTGAATTGACACATGTTTAAAAGTTTAGCAGGCAGTCGTTTACTCTCTGTGAGTTTATGAGCTTTCTGCTGTTTCTGTTGTTGTTGGTACCCAGCTTTAATATGTGGTGGTCTGATAGGACACAGGGAACTATTTCAATTTTCTTGTATCTGTCAAGACTTTCTTTGTATCTGAGTATGTGGTCAATTTTGGAGAAAGGTCCATGACATCCAGAGAAGAAGGTATCTTCCTTTGTTTGGGTGAAATGTTCTATAAATATCTGTTAGGTCCATTTAGTTTATAACATCAGTTAGCGCCAGCATTTCACAGTTCACATTTTGTCTTGGTGACCTGTCTATTGAGGTTAAAGTCTCCCACTACAAGTGTCTGAGGGTCAATCAATATGTGATTAAATTTTAGTAGTGTTTCTATTACAGACTTGGGTGCCCTTGTGTTCGGTGTATAGATGTTAAAAATCGAAATGTCCTCTTGGTGAATTTTTCCTTGGCTGAGTATGTAGTGTCCTTTCATCTTTTCTGATTAGTTTTGGTTTGGAGTATATTTTGTCAGTTAGTAAATTGGCTATACCAGCTTGCTTCTTAGGTCTATTTGATGTATTTTTCATCCTTTTACCTTGAGTTGATGTCTATCCTTGATGTTAAGGTATGTGTCTTGGGTGTAGAAGAAGGATGGACCCTGCTTCTTTTTATTGTGGGATTGAGATCCATGATACTGAGAGTTATCGGTGAGTAGTGTTTTATTACTCTTGTTACTTTGTTTGTAATAGTTTGGTCTTTTCTCCCTCTTTGATTTGCTGGCCTGAGATTATTCTTTTTGTGTCTTCTTGTGGGGTTAATATTTATTTTCACGTTGGAAATTTTTTCTAGTACCTTCTGTAGGGCTGCATTTGCAGATAAATATTGCTTAAATTTGGTTTTTATCATGGAATGTCATATTTTCCCCATCTATTATGATTGAATGTTTTGCTGGGATCACAACTGTGGTCTCTTAGAGTCTGAGGAACAACCATCCCAGCCCTTCTGGCTTTTAGAGTCTCCTTTGAGAAGTCAAGTGTTATTCTAATCGGTCTGCCTTAATATGTTACTTGGTCTTTTTCCTTTGCAGTTTTAATATTCTTTCTTTGTTCTGTACATTTAGTGTTTTGATTTTCATGTGGGGAGGGACTTTCTTTTCTGATCTAATCTATTTGGTGTTCTTTAAGTTTCTTGTACGTTTATAGGTAGGTTAGGTTAGGTTAGTTTAATTTTCCTCTATGATCTTGTTGAAAATATTTTCTGGGCCTTGTACCCGGGTTTCTTCTCCTTCGTATATTCCTATTATTCTTAGATTTGGTCTTTTTATAGTGTCCCCAATTTCCTGGATGTTTGTGCCAAGATATTTTTTTTAATATTTAACATTTCCTTTGACTGAGTTATCCATTTCTTCTGTCATGTCTTCAATGTGTGAGATTCTCTTTTCCATATCTTGCATTCTGTTGGTGAGGCTTGTCTCTGAGGTTCCTGTTCCAATTCATACAATTTTTAATCTTCAGATTTCAGTCGATTTTTTTCTGAGACAGGGTTTCTCTGGGTAGCCCTGGCTTTCTTGGAATTTGCTCTGTATGCTAAACTGGCCTTGAACTCAGAGATCCACCTACTCTGTCTCCTGAGTTTTTGGATTAAAGGTGTATGTCACCTCACCCAGCAGTTTGGGATTTCTTTATTCATTCTATTTCTACTTTCAGACCTTGAACTATATTGTTCATTCCTTCATTTGTTTGTGTTTTCATAGATTTCTTTAAGGGACTTTTTCATTTCTATCATATTCATAAAGGCTATTTTCAGATCTTTGCCTTGTGTTTTGGCTATGTTGCACTTTTCAGGGCCTGTGTAGAGTTGCTGAGTTCTCTTGGAGACATATTATAGTGTTGTTATGCTGGTGTCTAGGCATCTACATTTGGGGAGATTATAGTTCTAGGTGCTGATATCATATCTTGTCTTTGTTGGGTGAATGTTTTGTTCCTTGGTTTCTGTTGCCCTCTCTGTTTCTTAGGAGGGTATGGTGGCTGTGTATTGCCTGGTAGGAAACTTTTCTGGGATGCTGATAGGTGTTGTCACTTGGAGATCCAGGTAAAATGTGTTTCTAGGTATTGAGAGCTGACACATAGGAATGGGAATGGGCTAGCTGGGGGGACTCAGGGGATCAACAGAAAGGAGAAATATAGGAGGTGTCACCAGGATCTGCTTAGTAGCTTGGTAGTGGAGGAAGAGAGTAAGAAGAGGTGGTCTACTGTAGAGTTGGAAATGAGACTGGGGAATTGGACTTGGAGGAACAGAGGAAGAAGTGAAGATCTGCAGTTAGCTTTCCTCTTTCCCTGGCTGGAGAAGGGAGGGGAAGATCTTGTGATCCACTGGAGATGGGGATGAAGGGGAATGGGGTTGCTGTCGGTGGTCTGTTGCAGAAGAGCTGGGGATAAGATTAGGGAATTGGCTTTGGAAGAGCAAAGGGAAGGGTGAAGATCTGTGGTTAGCTTAATTGCTTCCCTGTCCACACGCTCACCTTTCTTTTCCTTCCTATTATTGTGAATATTAAAATAATTCTCTCTCTCTCTCTCTCTCTCTCTCTCTCTCTCTCTCTCTCTCTGTGTGTGTGTGTGTGTGTGTGTGTATTGGCTGGCTTTGTGTGTCAAGTTGACACACGCTGGAGTTATCACAGAGAAAGGAGCCTCCGTTGAGGAAATGCCTCCATTGATCAGCTGTAAGGCATTTCTCAATTAGTGATCAAGGAGGAGGACCCATTGTGGGTGGTGCCATCCCTGGGCTGGTGGTCTATAAGAAAGCAAGCTGAGCAAGCCAGGGGAAGCAAGCCAGTAAGCAGCATTCTTCCATGGCTTCTGCATCAGCTTCTGCCTCCAAGTTTCTACCCTGTGAGGGTTCATGTCCTGACTTCCTTTGGTGATGAACAGCAATGTGGAAGTGTAAGCTGAATAAACTCTTTTCTTCCCAACTTGCTTCTTGGTCATGATGTTTTGTACAGGAATAGAAGCCCTGACTAACACAGTGTGTTTAAAGCTTAATTGTCAGATTTTTTTATTTTGAGTTTATTATCTTTTGTGTAACTTTGAAATAATGATATAACAAAAATGTTATGTTAGCTATCAAATTTTTTCATTATTTTTAATGCTCTTTAAATCCTGTCCATCTACTCCATATCAAAAAACAGAACCCTTAGTGATTGTTAAAACTTCATCATTTTAGATAATTACCATATTTAAATAATTATTCTCTTGTAGGAAATTAAATGCTGCTTACAATGCTTGTTTTTTCTTTTATACACAGCATTCAAATAACTTCATATTGTAAGACTCTCAGAGAGAATCTTCCCTCAGGAGGGAGATCCTCAAGCCCCAATGACCAGTCTGAGTCCACAGGCTGCAATCTGCAAGAGGATTTTTATTGATCAGGAAGCACAGGTATCTGTGGGCGTCCCAGCCAATTCGGATGACTGGCGCGCCTAGCAGAACCAGGGACGGGTTTTTATAGTGTATTGGAGAGCAGAAGCAGGCTTACAGAAGCAGATGCATGGTTACAGGGATGTGATTGGTGGAATAAATGAGGCATACGTGTACATTACCTATTTTGGCAATAATCATAACAGTGAGTTAGCAAAAATTACATGGTGGTCGGGTCTCCCGGGGGGTCAGGGACTTTTCCCTTTTCCCTGCCAGGTGGCCCATGGAACAATGCCCATAATTTAGTCTGGTTTCTGCATTTTGTTTTCTTTTCTGGGCTATTTTGTCTAAATGTTGGGTCAGCTTGTCCCACAAGTCTTGGGACACATTTGAACTTCTTGAACTTTCTCATAAGGCTTATTTTAGTTCCAAGCCTGTGTATTTAAAACTTATCTTTCATTTCTATGTTTGAGGGCCTAGGGCTGGGCTTGTATAATTCCCTTTCTGGAAGGGGGTCTTTCATTCCCCCATTTTCTTTTTGTCCTTGAGTGGAATCTTTCACTCATTTATTTATCTATTTAGTTAAAGTACCTCAGTTGGTTGTTGTTCTACTAGTTGATACTGCTGTCTTAGCACGAAAGTTTGAATAACTGAAAGCCTATCTTTTATGAATTGTACTAATCTGTTTAGAATGCAGGGTCCAAATAGGAGAATCAGGAGAAGGATTATTAAGGGTCCCATCAAAGTCGATAACAGAGTAGCAAACCATGGGGATCGATTAAACCACCCTTCAAACCATCCCTGTTGGGACTCAGACATCTTTTGTCTATGGGCCAAGCGCTCACGGAGTTTGGCCATGTTGTCTTTTACTATCCCAGTATGGTCTGCATAAAAGCAACATTCATCTTTTAGAGCAGCGCATAGCCCCCCCTCTCGGAGAAACATCATATCAAGCCCCCTTCTGTTTTGGAGGACCACCTCTGACAGAGATGTCAAAGATTTTTCTAAAGCACTTATAGATTCTTAGATTGCTTTCAAATCTGCATTCATAGCTGCTTGCAATTGACGGAAGTGGCCTGTTTCTATGAGAGCGGTTGTTCCTGTCCCTATACCTGCAGCTACTCCTCCAAAAGTAATTCCCCCTATTAACAAAGCTAGAGTCAGGGTGATGGGCTCTCTCCTGATCCGTGGATGTTCCTCAAAATAGGGATACACATACTCAGGTTCATGATAGATTACTTTGGGCCAAATCTCTGTCAATACACAGTAATCAGATGTTTGATTTAAAATAATGGCTGAAATGCACGAGGTTAGGCCAGTATTGCAGGCCCAATAAGTGCCTGGTGGGGCAGCCAAATAATATTTCCCAGTGGGAGCTTTTCTTGTGACATTGCAGAGTGCCTGATGAGTGGGTGGCACAGTTCCTATACAGAGCCCCTGTCCTGTGACCTCGGGAAGTGTCAATCTATGGTTAAGACTAGCAGAACAGCTCTCCGGGGCTGTAGTCTGGTTGGTGTAATTTCCTAAAACTGCTACTCCTTCATAATAAGGCGGGCTGGAGACTAGACATAGCCAGCATTCTTGAGTTCTAAATGGGTCTGAATAATTGAGAGTTAGATACGCACCCTTCACTAGATTGAGTAGCCGATCTCCTGTGCCTGGAGCGTGAGTGGTCGAAGCGGCGGAATCCCTACTTGTGAAGGAGTGGGTCACTAGAGAAGTTTGAGTGAATCTAGGCAAATGGGCTGGAGCCGGGAGTAAGGGGGTTCTTTGATCCTTTAGGACTAGGTTAGGTCCTACAGCCGGGGCAATCCGCTCTCGAACCAACTGGAGAGAAAACAACAGGCCCGGATGGGTCTGCCCGGGGATATTGAGGCGGAGACCCCACCGTACCCCAGATTTCCAATCATATTTCTTTCCTGCCTCAGTGAACCTCATTTGGATGTTAGATTCCCCAGCTGAGCCAGTAAAGGTCACCAGATCTCCCCCCTTGGCTTTCCAGGGTCCATTAGTATGAGTCTCAGATCCCCATTTAGCACAGTAAAGGTTTCTGGCCCCCACATTGGGCGGTTCTCTTTCCTCCCGGACAGACATACCAGCTAGAATGCCGGCACGGGGGATAAGAATTGCGGGGAGATTTCTCGGTACGCCCCCATGAATCTTTAGCCAGCTGACATAAATCAAAGGTTAGAGTAGGCCACCAGGTGCCTGGGGAGTGAGCACCGTTGGCTAACACCTGTGTCCACCCTGTCTCCAAGTTGCCTATAACCCAGGAGAGGTTGACAACCTGGTGAGGGCTTGGTTGTCCAGCAACCCCCTCCCCCCCCCGCACATGCTCAGAGTGATTAGTGTCAGGAGTGTACTCGTGTGAGTCGCAGCTTTAGGGGGTTCTGGGTGCGTTGGGCCCTCCATGTCTGCTGTGCGGTGGCTTCTCCGGTTGGGCTGCCTTGACGTGAGAAGAGTGGATCCACGCAGCGATTCTGTCCACCTTCAGGGCGGTTGGTGTCGTCAGGAGGACAGTGTAGGGTCCTTTCCACCGGGGCTCAAGATTCTTAATCTGGTGTCTGCGTACCCATACGAGGTCCCCCACCTGGAATGGGTGTGGCACAGTCGGCTGGTCGAGCCTGTCCTGGTAGGCAGCAGCCAGGGGTCTCCAGATGTCTCTTTGCATGAGTTGCAAAGCTTGTAGATGGGTTTCCAGGGAAGGGCTATTAGCAAAATTGGCAATATTGGAATTAAAGAAATCAATAAATGGGGGTGGTGCCCCATCTCAAAGGGAGTCAACCCATGAGGGCCTGGCGTGTTCTGGGCCCTGTAAAGAACTAAGGGGAGGAGGGAAACCCAATCCTTTGAGCCAATTGCAAGCGCAAGTTTGGATAAAGTTTCCTTAATTGTTCTATTCATACGCTCTACCTGTCCTGAGCTCTGGGGTCTGTATGCACAATGTAGTTTCCAATCAATCCCCAGTAATTTGGCCACCAACTGACTTACCGGGGAAACGAAAGCGGGCCCGTTGTCCGATCCCAGGACTTGAGGCATACCATACCAGGGAAAAATTTCTTCAAGAAGCTTCTTGGTGACTATCTTTGCAGTCTCATGTTTGGTGGGAAAGGCCTCGACCCATCCTGAAAATGTATCCACAAACACCAGCAGATATCTGTATCCGTACATACCTGGTCTGATTTCAGTAAAATCAATCTCCCAGGACGATGTCCCCTGGGACGAGTCCCAATACCATTTTTCACTTTCCCTGGGTTCACTTGGGCACAAGCTTTACAGTTTTCAGTCACTTCTTGTAGGGCCTGACCCTGTCCCAGAAGGTGGAGACCTATTTCTTCTCGTTCCAGGAGAATTCTCATCTTTTTGATTCCCAGGTGGGTTAACTTATGTAAATGAGATATTAATTCAAAAGTCAATTTTGCAGGCATGACAATCTTTTCATTATAGACCCATCGTTTCAGTTGAGGAGAGTATACAGCCCCCATTTTCTTTAGGAGGTCTATGTCCTCTAAATCATACGGCCATGGGGAGACTTGCTCATGGTTATCTGCACTGAACAGAGTCAGGATCTGTCCTTTCTCTGCAGCCTTTCGAGCCGAGATATCTGCCAACCGGTTTCCCCGAGCTTCTGGGCTCTGTCCCTTCTGGTGTCCTGGACAATGTATGATACTCAGTCCTTTTGGTAGAAATAGTGCCCTTAAGAGAGCTAAGATCTCAGCCTTATTTTTGATCTCTTTTCCTTCTGATGTAAGTAATCCCCGTCTTCGATAGATTTCACCATGAATATGTGTGGTAGCAAATGTATAACGGCTGTCAGTATATACATTTAGCCTCTTATCTTCTGTCATCTTGAGAGCCTGTGTCAGGGCGATGAGCTCGGCTCGTTGTGTGGAGGTGCCTGCAGGTAAGGCACTTGCCCAGATTACCTCATCTTCGGTGGTGATTGCAGCTCCGGCCCTCCGCTCCCCATCTGCCACATAACTGCAGCCATTGTATACCAGGTGTGGTCAGCATTCGGGAGAGGCTGATCCGTTAGGTCTGGTCTGGTTCCATGTGTTTCTGCTAAAATCTGGAGGCAGTCATGTGGTTCGGCTTCTTCTGGTAAGGGGAATAGGGTGGCCGGATTCAAAGCCACCACCGGGCCAAACTGGACCTTCTCCGTGTTTAGCAACATGGTTTGGTAATGAGTCATGCGAGAATTAGAGAGCCAACGGTCAGGAGGTTGTTTTATCAGGGCCTCTACCACATGAGGCGCCAAGATAGTCAGAGGCTGTCCTAGGGTCAGCTTATTAGCATCCCTAGTCAAGAGTGCAATTGCTGCTACCATTCTCAGGCAAGGTGGCCATCCTGAGGCAACAGGGTCTAACTTCTTTGATAAATAGGCCACTGGTTGCTTCCAGGGCCCCAGTTTTTGTGTAAGAACCCCCTTTGCGTAGCCTTGCTTTTCATCTACAAATAGCTCAAAGGGCTTGGTAACATCCGGGAGGCCAAGGGCAGGGGAGGACAACAAGGCACGCTTGATGTTGTCAAAGGCCTCTTGTTGTGATCCTCACTGGAAAAGCGTCCCTTGTTTAGTAAGGGGGTATAGGGGAGCAGCCATTTCGGTGTAACCCGGGATCCAGAGGCGACAAAATCCTGCCGTGCCTAAAAACTCTCTCAACTGACGGGGGCTCTTTGGAACCGGAATGCCAGCCACAGTTTGTTTTCGAGCTGAGGTCAACCACCTCTGCCCATCTTTCAGCTGATACCCCAAATAAGTGACTTGAGTTTGACATATTTGGGCCTTTTTCGCCGAGGCCCGATAGCCTAGGCGCCCCAGAGTCTGTAGGAGGGATTCTGTCCCCAAACGGCAGGCCCTCTCAGTGGCACCTGCCAAAAGCAGGTCATCAACGTATTGCAGGAGTATGAGAGAGGGGTACTGGACTCGGAAATCAGCCAGATCCCGATGTAAAGCTTCATCAAACAGAGTGGGACTATTTTTAAATCCCTGTGGCAATCTAGTCCAGGTCAATTGACCCGAAAGTCCCAAGTCTGGATCTTTCCATTCAAAGGCGAATAAAGGTTGACTTTCCGGGCTGAGCCGGAGACAGAAGAAAGCATCTTTCAGGTCCAAAACCGTATACCAAGTATGTGTGGGGGGCAGAGTACTGAGTAAGTTGTAAGGGTTTGGGATAGTCGGATGGATGTCTTCTACCCTTTTATTGACCTCTCTTAAATCTTGTACTGGCCTGTAATCTCCAGTTCCCGGCTTTTTAACAGGTAGCAGGGGCGTATTTCATGGCGACCGGCAAGGGACTAAAATGCCCTGGTCCAGAAGCCTTCTGATATGTGGTCTTATGCCCTGGTAGGCTTCCTGTGACATGGGATACTGCTTTATAGACACTGGAACTGCAGTGGCCTTCAGTTGAATAATTAGAGGAGGCTGCTGAAGCGCTAGTCCCATCCCCCCAGTCTCTGCCCAGGCTAGTGGGAACTTCGTGACCCAAGAGTCTATTTCTGTAGTTTGTGGTGTGTCATGTCCCAGTTCATATAGTCTATATTCGTCCTCTAATTGAAGGGTCAGAACTTGGAGAGGGGTCCCATGAGGACCAGTTATCCGGGCCCCTCCTTCTTCAAAATGAATTTGTGCTTTTAGTTTAGTAAGCAAGTCACGGCCCAGCAGAGGGTATGGACAATCCGGAACATGTAGGAAAGAATGAGTCACCTTACCAGTAGCCAACTGAACCTGGCGATCTGTAGTCCATCGATATGTCTTGCCACCAGTGGCTCCTTGCACCCAGGCCATCCGGTCACTGAGCTGTCCATGAGCCCGGGTGAGGACTGAATGTTGAGCTCCAGTGTCTACCAGAAAGGTAACGGGCTGCCCCCCTACTTCAAGAGTTATTCTGGGCTCAGGGGGGGGGTGCTCCTGGCCCTGACCTCCCTAATCTTCACCTAGGGTCAAAAGGGAGGTCTCTAACTTCTTCCGGGGTCCACGGGAGTTCTTAGGGTTCTTAGGGCAATCTCGGGCCCAATGTCCTTTTTCCTTGCAGTAGGCGCACTGATCTTTGTCCAGCTTCAGCCCCTTTCAAATTCCCTTCCTGTCTCCCTTCTTTCCCTGACTCTGAACTACCGCGGCCAAAATCCGATTCAGCTCCTTGCTTCTCTTCCTCTCCCTCTCATCTTTCTCTCTACGTACTCTTTCCTCCTTCTCTTCCTGTGTCTATCTCTTATTAAAAATCCTTTCTGCTTCCTTAAGCAAGTCCTGCAGCGTATAACCCTGTAGGTTCTCCAATCTCTGTAACTTAGCCCTAATATCTGGCACAGCTTGCCAGATGAAGGACATAGAGACACTCGTCATCTGCCCTGGGTCATCTGGATCATAGGGTGTATACATGCGATAGGCCTCCTTTAGTCTTTCTAAGAAAGCTGAGGGGGTCTCATCGGCCCCCTGTAATACCTGCTTCACCTGAGCCAAATTGGTAGGGCGCCGGGCAGCCCCTCGGAGACCCGCTAAGAGCAACTGGCGGTAAAGGCGTAGGTGTACCCTACCGTCAACCGTATTGAAGTCCCAGTTCGGCCTTGTAAGTGGGAATGCATCATCAATTGCATCAGGCAGCTGAGTAGGACGCCCATCATCCCCCAGGACGTGCTTCCTGGCTTCCAGAAACACCCTTTGTTTTTCTTTCGAAGTCAAAAGAGCCTGTAAAAGCTGCTGACAATCATCCCAAGTGGGCTGATGTGTGAGTAAAACAGATTCTATTAGTTCAGTAAGGGCCACTGGGTCCTTAGAAAAAGGGGGGTTGTGCTGCTTCCAGTTATAAATGTCGGCCGCGGAAAAGGGCCAATACTGGGTCTGCCCTTGTTCCCTGTCTAAGGGGAAAGGCCTGAGAGGTTGAATCCGGTGCTGATTCCCACTTATGGCGCAGTCTCCCTGCTATTGGAGAAAATGCTGCCTCAGACTGGGGTTCAGCCTCTGGGAGGGCAGGCGGTCTTGCTTCTGCCTCCTGAGCCGAACTTGTAGAAACAGGATATGGAGGAGGCCTCAGATAGGAGATCTATAAGGGAGAGTTAGAATCTTCCTCGAAGCACCGCTTGGGTTTGGATGTAGTTTTAGGAGATTCCTTCTTGGTAAGGACAGGATAGAGAGAGGAAGGGGTTGAAAGAGGAACAAGTGGGGCTGAGGGAGTAGGGGGCCAACTTAGGTCTATAAAAGGTTGCACCCAAGAAGGGGGCTCAGAGGCAAGGCTTTCCCAGGTGATAATGTAAGGCACCTGGTCAGGATGTCCATGTAGTCCTTTATGGAAGATCTGATCCTTGACCTGTAAGATAACAGTTTTATTAAAAGTACCGTCCACCGGCCATCCGGCTCCAAAAGTGGGCCACTCAGAAGTGCAGAAGGTCTGCCACTTCCCCTTCTTAATTTCGACCCCTTGTTCATCGGCTCAGTCTTTGACGTCCTTCCAGTGGTCGAGAGTAAGACTCAGAGGTGTTATTAAAGACTGTCCCATGTTAGTTTCAAAGAAAATTAGAAAACAAACAAGACAAACACACCCAACAATCAAACAAGCAACAGTCAAGCCCGCCGCACGGCTACGGCGCAAAACTGAAAGTAAAAAGTTGGAGGGGTGCACTGAGGGTCCGGATCCCTCACCCTCAACCAAAACTACGTATTCTTCCGATATGGACTGAGCCCAGACAAATCGGGCTCCAAACACCCTTGGAACGTCTTCCAGGGCTGCGGGGGAGAAGTCCGAGCTCATCAGCTCCTTCTCTGGCCCGCTCAAACACTAACAGCCTAGACTCAAATCCAGTAACCAAGCAGTTATGAAGCAAGCCACACAGCAAGACCACAGCAAGATGAGACAGAACACAACAGACGCTGGCCAGCTTACCTCCCAGTGGGTGGTCGGTGGTCCTTGGGTAGAGAATCTCCAATCCCGGACGAGCCCCCAAAATGTAAGACTCTCAGAGAGAATCTTCCCTCAGGAGGGAGATCCTCAAGCCCCAATGACCAGTCTGAGTCCACAGGCTGCAATCTGCAAGAGGATTTTTATTGATCAGGAAGCACAGGTATCTATGGGCGTCCCAGCCAATTCGGATGACTGGCGCGCCTAGCAGAACCAGGGACGGGTTTTTATAGTGTATTGGAGAGCAGAAGCAGGCTTACAGAAGCAGATGCATGGTTACAGGGATGTGATTGGTGGAGTATATGAGACATACGTATACATTGCCTATTTTGGCAATAATCATAACAGTGAGTTAGCAAAAATTACATGGTGGTCGGGTCTCCCGGAGGGTCAGGGACTTTTCCCTTTTCCCTGCCAGGTGGCCCATGGAACAATGCCCATAATTTAGTCTGGTTTCTGCATTTTGTTTTCTTTTCTGGGCTATTTTGTCTAAATGTTGGGTCAGCTTGTCCCACAAGTCTTGGGACACATTTGAACTTCTTGAACTTTCTCATAAGGCTTATTTTAGTTCCAAGCCTGTGTATTTAAAACTTATCTTTCATTTCTATGTTTGAGGGCCTAGGGCTGGGCTTGTATAATTCCCTTTCTGGAAGGGGGTCTTTCAATATTATATGCATGGTCTTCTTCAAAAAAATAAGTCTGCAAAAGCACAAAAAAAAGCAATAAAGACTTTCAGACAAATAAAAACATAAAGAAATTCATCACCAGTTTACTCCTATAAGAAATGTTAACAGAATTTGGGCAGAAGGAAAATAGGGTAATTTAGAAATTTGGGTGTACATGAAAAAAAAGAAGCATATATCAGATAAGGAACAAATTAAGGTAAAATACATCTTCCTACTTTTCTTACTCCCTGTACCATTTAAAGCGACATAGTGACTTCTGGATAGTTATAGCACAAGGATAAGTGAAATGAATGGTACCAATGTACTGAGGCAAGGCAATGAGGAGATGGAAACACTGGCTTAAAGGAGCCTGGCATTTGGCCTGACGAATGGCTTATCAGGTAAAGATGCTTGCTGCTGAGTCTGGTGACCTGCATTTATCCCTGGGAGCTACATGGGGAAAGAAGAGAAATATTTCCTAAATTGTTCTCTGATCTCCATATGCATGGCATGGTGTGGGCACACACACATGCATGTACATGTTTGTACACAATAAATAAATGCAATCAGGTCTAAACTATTTTATTAATTTTTTGCAAATCTCATATACTTTTTATTGTATTTTGATCATATTAATTCTCCACTCCCATCTTTAACACTTTCCATATCCACCCCATCTCTTAAACTTCCCAAATTAATGTAATAAAATTATGACAAATATTCTATTAATTTTTTTGAGAATTTTATACCATGTATTTTAATCACATTCATCCCCAACTTCTCCCCTAACTTATCCCATATCCACCGTCATCTCCCTGCCCCCTCAACTTTATATCCCCTTTTGTATTTAATAACTCATCAAGTCTAATTTGTGCCACCCATATATTCCTGGGTGTGGGGGCCATCCTTTGGAATGCTGTTGGCTATATCCTTAAAGAAAATGGACTTTCCCTACCTCGGAGGCCATCAACTGAGCAGTTCCTCGGTTAGAGGTGGGAGTGGTAATAAAAGTCTTACCCCCTCATCAAGGAACAGTCTCTTTACAATGGATGAAGACCACAATAGAAAACCACAACCGATCAAAATAACGAACTGTGGAGCCGAGCACCAATAGATAGATCTAAAAAGAAAAGAAAAGTTACATGCATTTCAGTATAGTTTGTATTTACTTGACACAGGTTTTTTTTGGGGGGTGGGGTAGCACTGGCTGTCCTAGAGCTAGCTCTGTAGACCAAGCTGGCCTCAAACTTACAGCAATCTACCCCACTGCTGTCTCCTGAGTGCTGGAATTAAAGGCTTCCCAAGTGTTAGAATTAAAGGCATGTGCCACCACTGCCTGACAACTTATATTATTTTAAAATGTGTAGTTGTAAGCTTCAGGGCAATCGCTAAAGAGTAAAAAAAAATTAAATCCCTATACCAAAGAGGAAATAAAATGAACCATGAACTGCTCCATTAAAGCAGAAAACTAAAACAATATATGCAGTGAGGGGGGAAAGGGTTATGAGTCGCTATAAGCCCATGTAAAACCACTCAGTATCAGTAGTCTCCAGAAGACTGGATGTTACGATTCACAATGGGATATTAATATGCACCACTAGGAAGGAATTTGAAATAGAATCTGACAGTACTGCTGAGGATGCATAATGCCTGGATCTCTAACATTGCTGGGAGACTGAAAAGTACCTCAGCCACCTTAAAATTCGCAGTTTATTTTAAAGATAAACATGTATTTACCAGCAACCCCATGCTTTAAGTCTTTATTTAAGGGAAATGTAACATGTTTGTATAAATGCTGGTACACATAATTGCAAAAATAGAGCACACATGGGTTAGTATTTATCCATGGCTAAGGTCAAGACACGACTACCATACTGGGTAAAGTGTCCACACGTCTGAGTCTGCATACAGCTCGGCTCATTATTTGTATACTGGGTGAAGAGTATGTGCACTCTTTCCGCATTGTTGCTTACCACAGCATGTGAGTTTACAGTCATCTGAATTAAGTCATTTAATTAAGATTTTAAGGAAATGTACAACCTGCAAAATTCAAGTGAATATTGAGAGGATGCATTTGGAATGTGCACACTGAATTAAAAAGGTACACAAATTCTGAGTATGGTTATCAGTAAGTGCAGCTAAACGTTGATTATTTATAGCAGTGGAAGGCAATGAGAGTAAAGTTCAATCAAGAGGTAATGTTTCCTGAGGATCTAAGATAACTTATAT
Source organism: Rattus rattus (assembly GCF_011064425.1). Classification (NCBI taxonomy): domain Eukaryota; kingdom Metazoa; phylum Chordata; class Mammalia; order Rodentia; family Muridae; genus Rattus; species Rattus rattus. The sequence goes on from NC_046172.1 coordinate 51,788,298, forward strand.
ATGATCGGAAGAGCATCAGGTATATATATATTGACATCCATCCCCCTGCATCTTTTCAGCACCTTTTTCTTTTTTTTCTTTCTTTTTTTTTTTTTTTTTGAGGAACGAACCCAGGGCCTTTTTGCTTTTTTCTATACCACTTTTTTAAATCCCCAACCCTTTTTGTTTTCTATTTCTTGGATGATCTTTTTTCCCCATCTTTATTAAATTGGGTATTTCTTATTTACATTTCAAATGTTATTCCTTTTCCTGGTTTCCAGGCCAACATCCCCCTAGCCCCTCCCCCTCCCCTTCTATATGGGCTTCCCCTCCCCATCCTCCCCCCATTACCACCCCCCCCAACAATCACGTTCACTGGAGGTTCAGTCTTGGCAGGACCCAGGGGTTCCCCTTCCACTGGGGCTCTTACTAGAATATTCATTGCTACTTATGAGGTTGGAGCCCAGGGTCAGTCCATGTATAGTCTTTGGGTAGTGGCTTAGTCCCTGGAAGCTCTGGTCGGTAGGCATTGTTGTTCATATGGGGTCTCAAGCCCCTTCAGATCTTTCAGTCCTTTCTCTGAATCCTTCAACGGGGCCTGGAGATCTTTTTTTTTTTTTTTTTTTTTTTTTTTTCGGAGCTGGGGACCCAACCAGGGCCTTGTGCTTGCTAGGGCAAGCGCCTCACCACTGAGCTAAATCCCCCAACCCCTAGCTAAATCCCCAACCCCCCTGGAGATCTTTTAAAGCAAATGGTTATCAAAACAAAACACCTCTTGGCTGTGACATGGCAGTTTGGGTAAGTTTGTGGCACTGGCAGAAATTAGTAAGTAGTTGAGGACTAGGGGTAGTAAGCTATAAATTGTCTTTGCTGCTGAAAGCACAAGGCTAACACAAGGAAGCAACCAATGATTGACTGTTGGCACTGAAAGTCATTTTCCATTTCTAAATCTTAGACTACAGAGATCCTTGCAGACTCAATTCTTTTGATGATAGATGCCTAACAACGGGAGAAAGATCTTCTGTAATATTTCTAGTAAAGTTACTGCTGACCTTGCATAAAATCATTCCACAAACTATTAGTTTACAGGGAGCCACAGGACTGGATAGCACGAGATCTAAGTAAAGGATAAGTTCTTCCTTAAGGTAGGAGGTGGGCTACTTGTGCCTTGTGGTGAATGTTTCCCTCCAGGTTACCCGTCCCACTGAAGTTTAGCAGTGCTTTATTAAGGGTACTTGTTCAGCTTCGGCAGCACATCCTTAAAAGGTCTGGCATTTGGAAGAACCACTCGGATGATTCAAAATTGCAGAAATTGGTCAGATGTAATTTCTGAAACCTTCATGCTGCTTTCCTCTTCTTAAATTCATATTGATCATCTTCGTTAACCTTGCTTAAAATTTGCATCAGTTTTTAAATTGCATTTACGTATTTCCTTAGTGGGTGTGTGTATAGTGTAGTGGATATGTGTGCCCCGTAGTACATATATGGTGGTCAAAGGACAGTGTGTGGGAGTCAGTTCTTTCTTTCTGCTATGTGGGTCCTGGGGATGAAACTTGAGTTGTAAGGCTCAGCAGCAGCCTTATCTGCTGAGCATCTTATTGCCCTATCTAGAAACTTTAATACTAGATGAGTTCTAGTTTTCCATCTCTGAGTAGGTGGTTTTCCTTGATGGGTTAGAAGGTTTTGAAACATTAGTACTGCTATTTGGGGGAGGTTTTATTCAGAGTGACGTTTCATATTCACACAATGATCCGAGGCCCTGTTTATCACAGAGGACTTTTTAATGGCCAATAATTCATTTTGTTCACTTACAGGCATGTTCTGTAAGAGAGCAGGATCAAGGATATTAGGCATTACTGGCTTCGAGGAAAGAATGCAAATGCATTGGCTAAGTGGCCAAAACTGAATTTATGAAAGTGTTTTTCAAAGACAGTTAATTTTCATTCTATATTTATTCTTGGTTACATTAATGCTATTTAGTTAAGATATATATGCGTCGTTGGTGATCCTGCCACTTGGGCAGTAGAGAACAATCACCTATTGACTGTGGGGATTATCACTTTCGAATTGAAGAATGCTTTCTTTCATCCTCTGTCCTGCATTCTTCAGTCTTTTATGTAAGTATCTGAAATATTAACCAGGAGATTTCTTAGTTCATGTGAAGTAAGAAAAATCCAAAAAAATCATAATGGCGTGTTTGTAGGGATATTAGAACTAGCAACAGAAACTGATTTTCAATGGAAAGAAGAAAGAAGGAAGGAGGGCAGGCATACGGACTAGGATGACAAGGAAGAGAAAGAAGGTTTGGAGAGAATATCAAATAGCTTATAAACTGTATAGGAGAGCCAAGTCAGTGTATGCAGGGACAAAGGAAGAATTGAAGATGAAATATTCAATAAGTTCATACCTTTGATCTTTCTGGTAAAGGGCATCTTGGCTATTTCTGCCTTTGGCCTGAACACTGGTATTTACAGTGGTTCTGTATACATTACTGCTCAACATTGTGTCTGTGTATATGTGCACGCCTTGTGGAAAGGACAATGGGACATGTTCATATTGTAATGAACAGCATTGCTGGGGTAGAAACATTTTCAGTTTGTAGGCTTATTATCTTCTGCAAAATCCAGACTATGGGAAGTGATCCACATACAAAAAGAGGTAGATTCTGGGCAGACAGAATAATAGCATATATTCACTGTGAATTAATTAAGGGATACTTTGTGTTAAAGCTAGGGAAGCCCTTATGTGTGTTGTCTCTTTCCCTTGTTAGATTCTGTTTTAGTTAAAGGTTTCACTGCTGTGAACAGACACCATGACCAAGGAAACTCTTATAAGGACGTCATTTAATTGAGGCTGGCTTACAGGTTCAGTGGTTCAGTCCATTATCACCAAGGGGGGAACATGGCAGCATCCAGGCAGTCATGGTGCAGGAGAGGCTGAGAGTTCTACATCTTCATCTGAAGGCTGCTAGCAGAATACTCACTTCCAGGCAGCTAGGACAAGGGTATTAAAACCCACAGCCACAGTGATACACCTATTCCAACAAGGCCACACCTCCTAATATTGCCACTCCCTGGTCCAAACATATACAAACCATCACATTCCATTCCCTGGACCCCATCAAACATATGAGTCTATGGGGGCCATACCTAAACATAGCATAATGCAAAATACATTTAGTCCAATTTCCAAAGCTCTCATAGTCTATAGCAGTCTCTACAATGTTAAAAGCTCAAAGTTCAAAAGTCTCTTCTGAGATTCATCCAATTACTTAACTGTAATCCCCAAAGCAAGACAGGAATCCAGCTGGAAAAACTCCAAACTCTGCATCTTCATTTCCATTTCTTACGTCACAGCAGTCTTTAGATCTCCAACTCCTTTTTCATCTTTGTTGACTGCAACAAACTTTTTTCTCTTGGGCTGGTTCCACTCCTTGTTAGCAGCTCTCCTCAGTAGATAGCCCATAGCTCTGGCATATTTAATAGCTTGGGGTGTCTAAGGCAGCTTCAATGTTACAGCTTCTTGTTTCAATGTCTGGGATCCACACATGATCTTCTGTGTTCCTCCTCCAAAGGGCTAGCATCACTTCTCCAGCTCTGCCCTCTGTAGCACTCTAAACTCAGGTTGATCCACTCCACTGCCGCTGCTGTTCTTGGTGATCATCCCATGGCACTGGCTTCTCCGATGCACTGGGGTCTTTTGCTGCAACCAGGCTTCACCAATAGCCTCTCATAGGCTCTTTTCATAGTGCCAAACCTCAAATCCTTTGCATGACCCCTTCAGTCCTGGGCCATCAACTGCAACTGAGGCTGCACTTTCCCTAATGGCCTGTCACAAGTGCCAAGTCTCAGCTGCTCTTCATGACCCCTTCATGCCTTCAAAACCACCTGGGTGACTCTTACTACCAAGTCCAGCTTGTAGCACGAGGTACAACCTTGGCTATCTCTGGAACACAGTATCTTTGTGCTCTCAGAAAGCACTTCTCAGAAGATTTCACCTCAGCGATACTGGTCTCTTCTTAATCACCACTAATTTCTTAGCTCCAGCTAACTAGCATCAATTGTCCTACTAGTCTCCTCCTCTTTCCTACAAAGCCAGAGACACCTGGCTGAAGCTGCAGAGTTCTGCTGCTTGAAGGAGCTGGAACATGGGCCCCTTGTTCTATACATTATCACTAGCTACTTCTTTTCACTGCCTAAACTTGGCTGTCCTGGCTCTTGTTCTGCAGATTGACCTTGAACTCAGAGATCTGAGTGCCTGTCTCCTGGGATTAAAGGTGTGTACTGCCCTGCCTGAATTAAATTTATCTGGGTAGGCTCTTGCCCCCCAAAGTCCCACTCCCTTAATTTTTTTTATCTCCTTGAACAAAGGATTCACCTCCATTTCACTTCCTGGTACCTCTTTAATACTCCAAACATATATTTTATATTTTTTTCCTTTCTCAGCCTGCTACACTATTTAAAATGCTTTTCATGAGACTTAACCAGAGAACAAAGTCTACGATGGGCGTTTCTGAGATTTCCTTTGTCAGTGCAATTAATCTGAGTCTTCTCACCTTAGCCTCTGGCAGACTCTTCAGATAAGGGCAAATAGTAGCCACATTCTTCACCAAAATTCCACAAAAACAGTCTCTAGGCCACAAATTGAAAATCTCCACTGAAACCTCTTGGGCCAGGTCCGCAAAATTCAAATCACTCTTAGTAACAGAGTCTTCCATATTCCTATTAGGATAACCAGCCCATTAAGCTCCCTTTAAAGCATTCTGCTACTTTACAAATCCAAAGTCCCTAAATCCACATTCTTCCAAACAAAAGCATGGTCAGAATCACAGCAATACCCCAGTCCCTGGTACCAACTTCTTAGTTAGGGTATTACTACTTTGAACAGACTCCATGACCAAGGCAACTCTTATAAAGACAATATTTAATGTGGGGAACATGGCAGCATCCAGTCAGGCATGGTGCAGGAGGGGCTGAGAGTTCTATATCTTCATCTGAAGGGTGCTAGCAGAATACTCAGTTCCAGGTAGCTAGGACAAGATATTAAAGCCAACACCCACAGTGACACACCTACTCCAACAATATCACACCTCCTAATATTGCTACTCCATGGCCCAAGCAAATACAAACCATCACAGATACATTGGTTTTAACCTGTCTGGTTTTGATTTTGGTAGTGTCATCCATTCTTGTTTTAGAGGTAACAGGGATTCCATTTGGCTCTACTAGGTGTTGATTGTGCTTTGTCTAGGAGCAGGAGGACAGGCCTATCAATAGATCAATGCTATGCATCTTTCTAGGTGGGAAGATAAGGGAAGACTCTTACATTTTATGCAGAAGAGGAAAGGGCATGGTCAACTAAAGGAGTTCTTTGTTTCTTCTGTCACCTGGACTTTCTGTGGTCAATTAAGAACATATCATGCAAGTTATATTACGGTTTATTTTTCCAGCTAGCAGATGATCCTCTCTCCATGCCACAAATATGTAGCATGGCCTAGTTGAACTTAGAATCTTTGTATGACCATAAAGCTGATTTTGACATTATACCTAAAGAAAATCAGGCATGAGGGCTAGATTCATGTGAACAAATTCACTGGAACAGGAGTGATAATTTAATTTGGTGATTTGCCCTGAGAAGCATACCTGGCAAGCATGTCAAAATATAGTCTGATTGTAGTTGTCCCCACTTCCCCTCTCCTCTCTCTCCCTTTTCCTCTCTTTCCTACTCCTACTTCTTTCTTTTCTCTCACAGAAAAAATAAAACCTTCCTTCTCTTTTTTAAAGATTTATTCATTCTTCTATATTTGAATACATTGTGGCTGTCTTCTGACAAACCAGAGGAGGGCATCAGAACTCCTTACACATGATTATGAACCACCATGTAGTTGCTGGGAATTGAACTCAGGGCCTCTGGAAGAGCAGTCAGTGCTCTTAACCACTGAGCCATCTCTCCAGCCCCTTTCATTCTCTTTCAAAGAAATAGCTTGTTAATCAAAGTTGCTGGAGAAGAAGAAAATAATCTCCAGGAAAATTATCCTTGCTCAACATCTTATCTCTAGGATTCTGAGCAATGCCAGAAGGATAGTAGGTGCTTGATGAACGCTTGGTGAATGATTGGGTTCTCTGAATGTTATTCGTTTGCTCTTTTTTTTTAAATTTATTTTTTAAGATTTTATTTTTATTGTATATGAGTACACTGTAGCTATCCTCAGACACACCAGAAGAGGGCATCACATCTCATTACAGATGGTTGTGAGCCACCATGTGGTTGCTGGGAATTGAACTCAGGACCTCAGGAAGAGCAGTTGGTGCTCTTAACCACTGAGCCATCTCTCCAGCCCCTTATTTGTTTGCTCTTAACAAGTACTGCCATTTAAATGAAGTGGCATTCACCAGAGGCAGTTGTACAATGGAAAAAGTATCAGCTTTGCTGTTCATAGCTTTAAGTTTTTCAATGCCTACTTTAATGATGGTTCTTAAATGTTTTAACCCTACTTCTAGTCCACCATCCACCAGAGGTAGTAGAAAAGAAAGGATATGGGGGAAGTGGACCTGTTTAGAAATTGTTCTTTGGAGCAAAACACATTTGCTCCATCCACTCGCAAATCCTTCACGAATATGCTAGCAATGCAGTTCAGTAGTGTCTGGATTGCAGCAGCAGTGGCATGACTAGCAGGAACAGCCAGGCCTCAGGCAAATTAGCATGAGTCAGCAGGAGGGATTTGGACCGGCTGGGACACCAGAGTAGTCTGCCACTGTGCCTCTCTCAACGAAACAAAGATTATTGAAGTGTTGCACAGCTAGCTCTACAAGCAATCCTCTCTTATAGTCCACTGAGTCTTCTCTATACTCCCTCCAAACATCACCTATCCTCCACTAGTTTTGCTTTCCCATATGTCTTGCCTAAGCATGTGAGTTTGACCTAGCAAAACTCCATTCGAGTCTGTATCAGCTGACATCATTCTGCCAATCAACCCAAGTCTGTGGAAACATCAAGAAGCCACAGCACACCACCAGAAGTGCTTTGGTGCCTTTCTCTCTATGGAATCCTGACAAATGGAGCTTAACTACGCAAAAGGTGGACTAATATGTATGTGTTGTTAGTGAAGACTCCATGTATCCTTTCATGTCCTTGCTTTAGCCAAACATTCTCTCTCCTGTGTCTGCTTCAGTGAAATGTTCTTCAGAAGTCTGCCTTAGTGAAACATCCTTTCACCTGTGTTTGCTTCAGAAAACACTCCTTCATGTATTTGCCCCAGTAAAACACCATTGGATACAACTGGCTTTTCAAAAAAAAATCCTTAAGTTTCCACTTCAGATTTTACACAAGTTAAGAGGCTGGATCTCTTGTCTAGTACTTATTTTTATTAAGTTTCAAGTAGAAAAAAAAGGTAAAAGTAAAAAAGTATATTTTATAGAAATAGGTTTAACTAAATATAATAGGAAACTCAAAAATTGTACTTTTAAATATGTTTGCTGTTTACTTTGCTTTTATGTAGGACTCTGCAGTTAGTCAAGTTATGGTGGCTTTGTAGACATTAGGGACCGTGTGCTTACCATTCTCTTCCACAATTTCAGCATGTGACTTTTCTGTCCAGTCATCCCATGACCCAAAATGGTTACGGGACCATCATCCATCAAATATGTATTGCAGGAAGAGACAAAGAGAAGGGGGGGGGGAGAGAAGAAAAGTGAATTAAGTACTCCTTATTTTAAGTACTGCCTATTGATACCACATATATTTTGTGGTCTAGAAGTTTGTTAAAGTATCTGAGTCCCCATTTTTGTTTTTGGGAAAACCTGGAAATAGTCTTTCTTCCTTTTGTAAATGCACCCAACTGGAAGTCCAAGTTCCATTTCTAAGAAGGAAGGACAAATTTCTTGCTTGTTTTCCTCACATGGTTAATTAGGAGGATCAGTGTGTGTAAAGTAACAACATATTAAAAAAAAGTTTATCACAATCAAATGTGTTAACCGATGTTTCTGCTAGTTGAAACACTTGATTTCATAATTTTGACTGTTCTATCTTGTTGGTTACAGGGTTACATTGATAATAACACCCTTATAAAATTATTTATTATCTGTCCTTTAGCTGGTGGCATATTTTTGAGACAGGCTTTTTGCTAGTATAGAACAGAGTTTATTTAGGACATGGGAAGGGGAGTTGAGAAAGGAGGACAGAGAGAGTGAGAGAGAGGAAAGAGAGGGAGAAGAGGAGGAAACTGTGTGAGTTGGGGGAGAGGGAGAAAGGGGCCAGGGAGGGAAGAGAGTCAGAAGAAGAGTGAGACAGGTTTCCACTATGTAGCTTTGAATGAATAAATGGCTTGGAGCCGATTCTCCTACCTCAGCATCTTGAATGCTAGGATTAAGTGCATGTGTCATTGCACCCGGCTCAGATGGTGGGAGCTTTAATTTTGAAAAGAAATGTATTCATTTATTTATTTTGTGCTATGTATGTATGTATGTATGTATGCACACATGTATTTTGTGTGTGTGTGTGTGTGTGTGTGTGTGTGTGTGTGTGTGTGTGTGTGTGTGTAAGCCTGAGGAAAACTTGTAGAATTCAGTTCTCTCCTACCCTTCCACTATGGAGGTCCAGAGGGCAGCACGCATCTTTACCCACTGAACCATCTCGCTGGCCCAGATGATGCTATCTTAATAGAATTGTACAGATATCATATCAACTAAATTTCACAATAATTCCTTAGGTAAGTAAAACAACTTATAAAAAAGAAACACAGGTCTCTGAAACTAAGTCAAAGTTATACAAAGTCCATGACTCAAATCCCAAGCCTGGCTCCAGCTGAACTTTAAATCCTCCCAATCTTAAACAGAGTATTATAAGCAGGAAGTATTTATAAGTCAATCATCTTTGCAAAATACACATTTTGGGTATGGATTTTATAGGCTTAAATATTTGATATATTTTTTGCAATTAAGTATGTACACATCCATTTACCATTGCTACTTCTAATCCCAAATGTCATTAGACACTTCCCATCTTTTGTTTTAATTATTGTATCCTTTTGATATTTGTTCATTAAACTTTTCCTCTTTTTTTTTTTTTTTGTTGCTTCTCTTTCTCTCTATCAAACTCTCATTCTTTTTTGAGGCATGAACTTCCTCTGTGACCCAAACCAGTCTCAAACTTAGAAGTTCATTTTGGGCTCAAAGTTTCCACCCTCTTGTCTCAGCCTCCCAAGAGTAAAGTTTACCGATTAACCTCCTCCACCCTTGGAGGTGAGAGTTGTGCTTTTCTGTCAACGACTGTCTTAAAAGAAATAAGCAAATAAAACAAATCCAAACCACACAAGTCAGTCATTTTGTTACTTTTTCAAGTGCATCATATTTGCAGGGAGTCAGGAAGTTATATTGTTGCATTTGGAGGCTGTCACTTCAGCTATTAGCTTAATTAAGATGGTGAACATACTTTCAGGTAGTGAGATACGTTTTTGTGGATGATCACACTTAGAGAGACAAAGTACCAGTCAAGAATGTATTTGGCAAAGAAGTCTCCCTTTTGGGAGCGGGGGCAGGGGGCAGAGATTGAAGGCAGAGATTAAGAGACATTGTATCTCCCTTTTATACCCGCCCGCACTTCTTTTCCCAGAAAAGCATTTCTGGTGACCAGAGAACCTCTTTGCCATGCATCCTACGGATTTTTTAAAAATAGCTTGCATGCGCCTGCGCAGTGTCTTCAGGAGGTTTCTTTTCAGCGCCCGACCGCTTCCTTCTCCAGTTTTTCCCCGGGTCCTTGCAGAGGTTCCCGCTTTTCCCTCGGGGGTCATCACAGGGCGCCAAATGCAGTCCCGCGGGAAGGCCGGGGGCGGGGCACGGCGCAACGCTGCACGTCAGTGGCCTTCCGGGCGGAAGTCCGCAGCCTTCCAGGCCGCTGATTGGCTTTCGTACTGGCGCCTATCTCGGCCTCCGCGCCAGTTTCGGGCTGGTTGGCGCGGAATCGGTAGACTATCGGACCATGGCGCCTGTACACGGAGACGATTGCAAACTGGAAACAAGCGGTGAGGGAGGAGCCTGTGCTCAGAGCACCTGGTTGGGAATGTGGGGGTTGCGGCATGATTGAGGGGAGCGGAGGGTCTCTGTTTTTTATTAAGAAGGTGGCACACTCCTGGACCGCCCCCTAGGTCTGTTTGGCCCCTAACCTTAATCTTTCTGGGCGGAGACCCTTGGGGTGTGGGAAGGGGCTTCCTTATGGGATCACTTGCTGAAGGCATTTTTGTTTGGGAGGTTTCAAACCTTCTCTTGTGACAGGTTTCACAGTCGTTGGCTATTTTCATTTTCTTTGATGAGTCGCACACACGTGCGGGTTACAACTTCGTGGCAACCTGTCTTGGCAGGGTTTGCGCTATCCTGGCTGGAACTGTTTCTCTGCTCCCTTCTCAGGTGTCAGTTTGAGCGGTAGCGTGGAGCATGCCTGTGCCTCCGTTTCTAGGAAGTCCCAGGGAAATTGTTAGCATTGTCATTGATGGAAGTGCTGTCACCAGGTGCAGATGCATTTTGTCTTTATATGTTAAGAATTTTTCAGGTTCACGGGAAGTTCTTCAAGTGCTGCATAAAAATAGTGTTCAGGTCTAGTCATTTTGGGTCAAGTTTGTAAAAAAAAAAAAAAATCAGTTGAATAGCATTTCGGATGCCCTATATATCAGGCATTTTGTGAGTAGTAATCTTTTAGTAGAATTCAAAAATGCAGATGGCCTTGTCTGATTTCTGATTTTAAACGGTGTTCAACTAAAGTATGACTTAACTTCAGTTCTAACTTAAAATCAGATACTTTCTTACCCTACTGTCACATGTCCTGTCATTCAGTGTGCATTGCCATTAATGAGATCTTGCTTCCTAATCAGTTTCTTTTGCATTCAGCTAAATCACATGTTTCAATTTTACTTAGTGTGTCTCTCTCTCTCTCTCACGAATTATTTTGGAGAGTCGATTACAGATGGGATGTGGGATGTGAGTACATGAACAGTCTGCAGCCCCTATCAATTTGCTTCTAAGTCCTTTTTCACCTAAAAAGCATTGTACTCCATCTGTGAACATCAAGAAATCACTCGTTGGAGGATACTGTGCAATCTTGAGACCCTCTTAAGTCACAGTGTTGATTAAGTATTTTCTGGGGACTTGTGACTGGAATTTTTCCTTTAGAGAAGACCAAAAGATTGTTATGTGGAAGGAAGACTGCTGCAGGTTACTGTCTCTGCCTGCTTTGGGAGAGGATGGAGGTACTCCATGAGGTGATTTGAAAGCAATATTTGAACCTTTGTGTTTTCCCCTCATTGTCCCCCACCCCACGCCCTTTGTGCTAACTCACACAGCATTAGAGACATTGCTTAAAAAAAAAATTCCAGGCTTTTTTATGTTGGAAGGTGGGACACCTGGACAGTGGCAGCAATATGTAGCAAGGTGTGTAATTAGCTGCTATTGTGTATAGAAAGTCATTGGAGGCTTTAATGATAAAAAATCTGGTATATTGGTTTGTTCAGCAAATATTTATTATTCAGGTACTAGGCATAGGCATTCTGCCAGGCTCTGGCATTAGCATGAGTAGAATGGATGTGGCTTCTGTCTTCATGAAGTGGAGAAAGTAAACAGTCATATGTAGTGCCACATTGAATCTTCCCTGAGGAATTGCTTTAGTTTTTCTTTCTGAAGCTAGACCAAAGTGTTGGCTAGGTGTGATGTATATATATGTTTGTTTATCCTACAACTACACACACACACACACACACACACACACACACACACACAGACAGACAGACACACACATACACAGACAGACAGACAAACACACACACACACACACACACACGCACCCCCCATACATATACAATCACATGTGCACACCGAATTTCTCCTGTATTGCCAAATACACAATAAGATAGCCATTCTTATTTAATTCTTTATGGAGGAGATGTTTCTCCTTTTCATGAGTGCAAAAGGGTCTTAAAAGGTCTATAAGTAGCTCTTACAAATAGTGTATGAAAAGAGATTGGGTAATAATGACCAAAAAAGGCATACAGAGGCTCATTCAGGAACCACTACAACTACTGGAACCAATTCTAGTTGCTTTAAACAAAAGAAATTTATTAGGGTGCTTTTGCAGAGATCCTGTAGGATTGCAAAGCCACTCTGGGGGCCGTTTAGCCAGAAATAGTGATTTCTGTTGTGCCATAAAACTGAGCCAGAGGGGAGGTCATTGCCAACTATGGCAAAATACTCCGATATTACAGCTTATACCTTAAGATATATTGGACTCATATTTTCAGTTTGGAATAGTTGCTATGTTTTTTTCTTTTGCAAACTTCCTTAATACCTGGAGATTAGAACATTTGTCTCCAATTTAAAATCTGAGCCCCTGTAGAGACTATTTTGCATGCTCATAGCCTAGCTTCAAAGCATCTGGGAGGGAAGACTCAGTTGCAGGAACACCCACTATAGCAGGTCAAATGGGCTCTGTGACCCTTCAAAACATTACTGAGAAAATTCTCAGTTTCATATACTGGGCAGCTTAACAAGGTTAATCTGCCATTGAGGCACATACCTACGATCCTGCCACTTTGAAGGCTGGGGCTAGACGATTGTAGTTTAAGGACAGCCTCATTACCTGTCTCAGAAAAAAGTGAAATGAAATAAAACAAGATAGCTGTGACTGGCTGACTGGTGGTCTCATGTCACCTACTAAAAATGGCAGAATTGGGCATCTGTTCCATAATGTCTAGAATCTAGACTCAAGATTGTCTTACTTGCTGTGTTTTCTTTTTTTCTTTTTTATTAACTTGAGTATTGCTTATTTACATTTTGAGTGTTATTCCCTTTCCTGGTTTCCAGGCCAACATCCCCCTAACCCCTGCCCCTCCCCTTCTATATGGGTGTTCCCCTCCCCATCATCCCCCCCTTAGCGCCCTCCCCCCACCAATCACGTTCACTGGGGGTTCAGTCTTTTGCTGTGTTTTCTTACTAGGAAATGAGTTTCCACACTGGCTTTGTCTAAGTTTCCAGATACACTTTGCATTTTCATTTCTTTGTAATGTGGCTTAGGCCTCTTCATCTCTTTCTGTCACCTTTTATCCTGTTTTGTGATGTTGAAATTCTGCTCCACTTACTAGACCTATTAGAGACATCTCCTGTGAAACCTTTTTCAGTTTCCTGGACCAAAAAATAATGGTTTTCTCCATTTCCATTGCTTTTTTACTTCTTGTATGGCAGCATTTTTATATTCTTATCCTAGCCTTAGGTCCTCTTGTGTTACTTGACTGTGATAAACTTGGGGACAGAAAAGCTGTCTTATTTGTATTTGTGTCTCAAACTTTAGTGTTACAGTTGTTTGTGGAGTAAATTATTTTAAGATCTAGAGAATTTGTGGGGTGTCAAGGTCTTGAATACACTGAATTTATTTTTAAGGGCTATGCCCATTTTTGTGTAGGCCTACTGAAGATCTTTTAGGTCATTTGAATGACACTCAAGATTTTGTGACTGTCATCAAATATCTGCATTTTTTAATGTTCTCTTAATGCCTTTCTGAAAATGTATTTTAAAGTCAAATGTGAGTATTGAACAATGGACTGAGATGTTACAGAGAGAGAAAATAAGATCTCTAATTACATTTTACTTTTAAGATACGGTTTTCAGCAGTTTATTGCCAACATTGGGTACACATTCTTTAGATCTTATTTTCAGATTCATTCAGATACTTAGTCAAACAGCTTAATGTCACAAATGGTTCAGTGGTGTCTTTTAGGATGTTTTTCTTATCAATTTCTCCTTTTTATTACTCTTTTTAGTAAATTAAAATCAAATAAGATAAAACACTCAATTTCACAGACATACCTGGCAGTCATGCTGAGACTAAACTTATGACTGCCAGGAAGTCTTAATTTAGTGGATGAAGTGTGTGTGTGTGTGTGTGTGTGTGTGTGTGTGTGTGTGTGTTGGCCAGTTTCTGATGATCAAAAGCATAGATAGGTCAAAAACAGTGAACACCAAGGTTTTCTGGTATTTCAGTAATTTTGACAAAGGTCATTTCAACCACTGTGAATTTTTCCTACAGTCCTATACTGTCAATGGTCCTCTGAACTCTCTTTTGAAATTCCTTTAGCCAGTCTGTTTTCTAACATTCCAGGTGTTTCCTGTATATCATGTTAGGACATAAGCTACTTACCATTGTTTTAGCTCTCCTTGGCACTCATCTCCCATGTTAGATTGTGTATTTCTGTGAGATTAGACTATATCCTTTTGATGTGTCTCATCGTATCTTACACTTTGCAAAGAATACATGCTATTTAAATCCGTTTGTTTTGATTATTAGAATACCAAATAAATTATCCTTTTATGACTCACTGGATTGCTTGTGGCCTGTTTTTTTTCTGATGGAAATGTTAAGTCTGATTCCCAACTTTCATGTTTTTCTAAATGATTTTGAGATTTTGCTCCTTTTAGAGGAAGACTAGAACTGGTGTGCTGCTTAGTTTTAGCACAAAGTAGGATCATCTGGGAAGAAGGAACCTCAAGTTGAGAAAATGCCTCCCTGTCAGGTTGGCCTGTAGGCAAGTCTGTGGAGGTATTTTCTTGAGGCACAGTCACCTGTGGGGAGGTGCCACCATCGGTAGATCCTGGGAGATATAAGAAAAGTAGCTGATTTTTCGGAGGAAATAAGTAAGCACATTCATTCCATCATGTTTCTTTTTTATGTTCTTGACTCAAGATTTCTTCTTTGACTTAATATGAAATAAACCATTTCTTTCCCAAGTTGTTTGTGGCCAGTAGTATTTTTATTAATTGTTATTATCTTGTTTTTATTTTTATTTATTTATTTTTTTGAGACGGGGTCTTATTGTGTAGCTCTGGCTGTCTGGAAATCACTATGTAAACCAAAGCTGGCCTGGAACTCACAGTGATCGGCTTGCCTTTGGCTCCCTACACAGGGAATAAAGGAGTGCACCACTGGGCCTGGCCTTGTGGTCAGTGTTTTATCACAACTTCAGACAACTGAACCAGATAACTGACATCAGCTGTTTTAACTGGATATTAGAGAAAACTTCTGCAGAGTCACAGGATCTTCATATTTGGCCATGCTTTGCAAATTGCTTTGCATTCTGAAAATACTCATTTGGTTATTATTGTCTAGAAACAATCTTTTGGGTTTTGATGGAAGATGGCTGGTAATTTTATAATATCTGATAAACTTGCCTTTTTTCAGATGTGTCAGGTTCAGGGAGTTTTGTAGCTTCTCGAGCACGTCGAGAAAAAAAATCAAAGAAAGGACGCCAAGAAGCTTTAGAGCGACTGAAAAAGGCTAAAGCTGGTGAGAAGTACAAGTATGAAGTAAGTAATGCTTTAATCCCGTGTTTCATTTAATTCACATTCTGCAGTCAGTTCTGTGTCCCTTTCATCACCCCATTAGAAATATTAATATATATTAAGATTTTTTTGGAGTAGGGAGATCAAAGATAGAATCTAGGACGCCTTCCTGCTAGGCAAGCATTCTACCACTGAGCTTGTTCCTAGATCTTTTTTCACTTTGCGTTTTGGGATTGGAGCTCATCAAATGACTTGTGGTCGTCTTGAACTTGCAATCACAATGCCTCAATTTCCCAAGAAGGTAGAATTACAGGCCCCTCTCATGGGCCTGGCTCACATGCCTCTTACAACATGATAGCAAACAAATGTGGGCATGGGGTAGGTTTGCAGATTGTGGAGAATACTACAATAATACAGTTGTTGTAAGGATCTTTGCATACCGCTGTAACTGAAAGTAGTTGGTATATTTTTCCTTATTTAGTATACTGCATGTCCCTTTGCTTAAGGGAAATGAGTAGTGTTTTTACTTCCATGATATTAAGTAGTCTAGCTAAACACCTTCTTAGAATTGTTCTTAAGTTCATTTGCTAGGAGAGTGCTAATGGAAATTTGGGCCTTCTTTCTTCCTGTTGGTAAGATTGAATGGGATATTCTTGGCTGTTTTATTTAACAGCCTGTAGGTCAAAGTCAGAATGTACAGCACTGTCTAACCTTCCACACTCTGTATCTTAACTGTCAACGCTAGAAAGAGATAAACAAATCCTAGAAGATAATACCAGCTAATATACTTTCTGGGTTCACACTATTCTAAGTACTTTTACCAATATGCTTTTCATTTAATCTTCTCAGTGATCATATGAGATAAATAGTATGACTAACAGCACTTTGCAGGTGAAGTGCCTAGGCACCGGAAGGTTAATGAGAGCCTAGTGGCAGAGTCCTTATTTGAACCTAGGTGCTCTTGCCTGCGAATATTCATGTTCAACTCTGGCTTGTACTATATTATGGGAATTAGGCAAATAGGAAGGATTTTCAAGTTAAGTGAGGATCCAGGAACATAAAGATTTGCCAGAAAAATTACACTCAAGTAAGAGTAAAGCAGTTCTAAATTTTTTTTTCAAGACAGGATTTCTCTGTGTAGTCCTGCTGTCCTGGAATTCACTGTGTATGCTAGGCTGGCCTAGACTTCACTGAGATCCACCTGCCTCTGCCTCCCTAGTGCTGGGATTAAAAGCATGTGCCACCATGCAGAGTAGTGCATTTTTTATGTAGGCGTTTCTATAAAGGAGTTCTCTGGGGTATTTCAGATGTTTATGTTACGTAGCTGGGACCCTTTATGCGTGGTATTATTAATCATATTTCTAAAAGTTCATTCTGAGTAGTGGCAGCATGCTTTATTTTTAAACATAGTCTGCTGTACTGGGGGTATGGCTCATTGGTAGATTGCTTGCCTAACAAGTCAAAGCCCAGGGTTTTAGCCTCAGGAACACATATGCAGCAGATAGAGTAAGGACTTTCTTCGTCTTTTAAAAAATATTATGTGTATGTGTGTGTGCCTATGTGGTTTTTTTTTACACATATGCATGCAGATACTCCTGGAGGCCACAAGAGGGTGTTGGATTCCTTGGAGCTAGAATTATAGGTGGTTCTCCACCATCTGATGTGGGTGCTGGGAACTGACCTCTGATCTTAAGCACTGATCCATCTCTCTTACAGTTATTCTGTGTAGTGGAAATCCAGTTAGCTGTTTACTGCTAGGCTCTGGAGTCTTTGTGTTGACGTGTGTTTTTCCTAAGATCTTAGCTTTTCTGGTATAGTTGGTTGTTTCTCCTTTAAAAAGGCAGACTCCAAAGGAGGGGGCAATTTTAAATAAGGTATCTGTAAACTGCCATATCTGGCAGGTCAGTGGCCTGTCACCATGGGTAGCTATAACAGTAGTATGCATATGTTCCATTGATTACTTTTACTGCATGGAGGTGGTCTGATACTTTCATATTTGTGGGTCAAGTTGCTCAGGCTCTGGCGGTCAGGCAGCTGGTGGGATTTGAGAAGTCACTGCTTTCACTGAACTTGCTACTTAGGTCCCCATGCACTTTTAAGACCTGAAGTTCTGTGAGGATTAGTGGTAAGACAAATAGATGACTTTAAAACTGTTTCTTTTTTGCCTACAGAATATAGAATGAGTTTTGTTTTGCTCATTTTTGGAGGGGATGAGTAAAGTATTTCTTTTGAATTTTATTTAGTTAATTGAACCATTACTAAAATTAGTGTCTTGGCAGGGCATTCCTCAGTGGTGAATGGGTGTGGTATGCCTTACGTACTTGTTAACTATAGGAAAAACCAGTCTAGAAATTATGTGAACAATCCCCGAAGCAGCTAATGAAGAATTGGCTATAATTCAGTTTGTTTTTTATGGAATAGATGAGTAATTGATGGTGTGACAAGTGTATTATGCTAATGGAGTCATTTAATATCTTATGTTAACACCCACCTAAAAGGAATTCTCAGTTAATTGATGTCTATTTAAGGAAAACGCTGCAGTGGTGTTGAATGTCAGAACTCCTGATTTGGTTGCAGCTACTCCATCAGGCTGCCATTCCAGTTTCAATTTGATCGGTTTTTTCATCAGAATTGTTTAACACTTTCACTCCATTTGAAGCTTTTCCGTAAACTTTGCAATGGCAGGTTGAGGACCTCACAAGTGTTTATGAAGAAGTTGATGAAGAGCAGTATTCAAAACTGGTTCAGGCACGTCAGGATGATGACTGGATCGTGGATGATGGTATGTGGGAGGAAATTGCCTGCTAGGCACTGTGTTACTTCTTGATTGTCATGTAGGGCAGTTGCTATACCTGAGAAGATGTGAGGCATTTTCATTAGCTTCCTTTCTCTTTGCTGTGATAAAATACTTGATGAAAACAACTTAGAGAAAGAAAGGTTTATTTAGATCACAGTTGGAGGTTATATATAGTCCATTATTCTTAGGTAGGCATGGTGGCAGAAGTGACATTGTATCTGCAGTCAGGAAATAGAAAGGAATGCTTTGTGCTCAGTTTGCTTCCTTCTACTCATTCAGTCCAAGGTCCCTGTCCATGGAATGGTGCTGCCCACACTTCAGATTGGTCTGCCTGCTTTAGTTAACCTTAAGAGATAACCTCTCATAGGCAAGCCCAGAGGCTTATCTACATAGATGCTTCTGGATGCTGTCAGTTTGGTTGGCAGTCAGTATACACTGTCATAGCATTGCTAGGGTAATATTTATGTTCAGATTTCCTTAGTTTTTGAAGATGAAACATAAAAATAGGAAGTTGATTTGAGAATCCTTTAGAACAGCAGTCCTCAACCTGTGGGGTACGACCCCTTTGGGGTTTCATCAGATATGCTGCATATCAGATATTTATATTACAGTTCATAACAGTAGCAAAATTATAGTTATGAAGTAGTAGTGAAAGTAATTTTGTGGTTCAGGGGTCACCACAACATGAGGAATTGTATTAAAGTGTTGTAGCATTAGGAAGGTTGAGGACCACTGCTTAAGAAAATACAGGTACATACCCAAGAATAAATCCCTTAGGACATGACCATGTAGGAATTGAAAGGGAATGCTTGGGTACTAAGTTTAATCAATAGTGCCCCTCAAAAAGAGGAATAGTGAGGAACTGTCCCATAGCCAGTGGAATTAAGGGATACATTTTAGGTTCTATCTTTTCCACTTTGCAACTAGCCTTGGGTAAGTTAGTTAATATCACTAAGCCACAAGTTTTCTGCCTCTGATATGGAGATAGAGACTATCTTCCAGAGTTGCTCTGAAGAGCTGCTTTGACACCAGAACGTAAACTGAGGCAGGCAGCCATTGAGGGATCAATGTTGAGAGCAGCTGACAAGGGTGGATCCAGATACCTACAGGGACTGATGGATGCCAAAGGCAGGTAGTGATTAGAGAAGTTAACTACTTGGGGCCAGGGAGAAAGGAAGAAAGAAATAAACACACACACACACACACACACACACACACACACACACACACACACACACACACACACTAATTGATGGGTGGGAGAAACAGTGTTCCAGCCACCATACTTTATTCTTTCTTCTGTAGCTTATATATCCCAGCCAAAACTTTCAAGCAGTATAAAATTACAGTGTGATTATTTTTAGTTTTCTTCTAGAGAATGTGAAAAAATAGTGTGTTCTAACACCTTTACAAGAAATAACATTACATAGTACAGGTACCTTTACAAGAGATAATATTACATAGTACAGGTAAAGAAAACAAATTATTCACTAAAACCCATGTACATTCATAACCAAACAACTTGTTATAGATTAACAGTGTGTGAGCAAGCAAGGTATTTTTCTCAGTCAGTTTCTCTTCCTGGCAGGCAACAGTTTGTGGTTACAAAGAAAGCAGTAATTACTTTATTATTTATCTTTAAAATAATTTTGTAAGAATCTTAAAAGAATAACAAATCTAAACTTTTAGATAAAAATCAGTCATGCCTACCTTAAATCCTTAGAGTGTATATCTACTCATCAGCAAAACTTAATAAATTCTTCAGGAAGCTGAGGGTAAAAATGGGTGTAAGAAATCAACCATCCCCAGTCCAGCCTCAGTGAGAGTCACATCAGCCAGTGTTGCCATTGTTCTTGTTCCCTGACCAAAGGGTCCCTAAGCAACTGATAAGAGTGTGCCTTTCTCAACTTCATATTGTTCCCTAAGATTTCTATATCAGAGCCAATAATAAAATGTCTCAACCTAGCTTTATTAATAGTTTTATTTTTCCAAATGCTTTCTAAGGTTGGTGGACACTGCTGACAATCTATATCTCTAACTTCTTTCCTAGGGTGGTGATTGAATCATTAATTTGCTCCAGCAGCAATGCCTGGAAGAGACCAAACATTAGTATTGTGAGTGACAGAGATACTGCCCAGTGAGGGACTGGAAGCCCCCTGAAAATTTTCATACAATTCTTAGATTAAGAGGGATGTGAGGGCAGCAAAGAACTCCACAATGCTCTCAGGACACAGTCCTGGGGCCGTGCCACACCAAGGCTCACCCATGTGGCACTTTTAACCCATGAACCATATCCATGAGCATTTTAGAGCTGTTTGTTTCCTCCTGCATGGCCCTTGACAAAGATTAGAGCATGTTGTAAATGTGAGATGTAATTTGAGCCACAGAAATTACTCTTGTATAAAGTTTACTGGTGAGGAAGGTGATGAAGACTATGTTGATGACGATTACTTATATAATTGGGGCCAACTGTGTGGCTAGATTTCCCTTGGAAATTAGAGTGCCTTTCAGGGCTTTGTTGTTGTTGTTGTTGTTAAAGCAAACAACTATAAAGCAGCCTTCTGTGGCGAAGTTGTTTTTTTTTTTAATTTTTTGATTCTTTTCAAGTTTCACATCATGAGTCTCGTTCATCTCTCTGTCCCCTCATATCCACCCTTTGCCCTTGCAATTTCCCCCCTAAAAACACACCATCGGCAGCAATAACAACAACAAAAACAAAGCACAGAAAACATCTCATGGAGGGAACTGTAGTGTGTCACAGTGTGCCCCACAGTATATGCCTCTGTCCACACATCTTCACTTGCAATGGTTCATTGTAAAGTGTGGATCTGGTTCAAGATCTCTGGGTTCTGTGACACTACCAATATTGGGTCCTCATCAGTTAACCTCCTGGTTAACCTATTGTCCTATGTGGTGGAGATCCTGCAGCTTTGGATTAGCAGGACTGGCCATAGGCATGCCGAGAGGTTTATCTTCTAGGTACTTCTGGATCCTGTCAGTTTGGATGGCAGTCAGTATATACTGCTTTATTGTTCACCTTTTCTTTTTGTTTCTTTGAGGCAGTTTTTCATTCTGTAGCCCAGGCTGACCTCCACCTCATTTTGTCACTCTAGCTGGACTCAAATTTGTAATCCTCCTGCCTTAGCTCTTTGAGTGTTAAGTGTTGGCTCCTTTTAGGAACCTGACTCCAATATTACCTTTTCTTCTTTCAGACGGTATAGGCTATGTGGAAGACGGTAGAGAGATTTTTGATGACGACCTTGAAGATGATGCACTTGACACCTGTGGGAAAGGTACCTCCATTTGATTTTGAAAAATGTCATTTTGAGATTGAAAGACTTGTTTAAAATTTGAAATGACTCGGTATTCTGATAACAATCTGTCTTCGAGAATATGTTCTAATAGAGAAAAAGTTGGTTAGAACATTACCTGTAAGAAGCACAAATTTTAGCAGAAAATAAAAAGTTGTATGTCTCCATTATCTGAAGACTTAGATCTTTTACTTACATTAAAATATTTCAGTTCTTTATTTATTTTAGAATTGCAGATTTTGAGGGATGCAACAATAAGTAATGTCTTTTAATTAGTGCTTTAATAATTGTATAGTAGAAAAACAAAGTTTAGTTTGTTCAGTGTATGTCCAGGTAGCAATGAATGCATCCTAATACTAAAATGTCAACTTCCTTAAAACACGATGCATTTGTTGTTGTTAACTTGAGAGTGTGGTTATCAATAGTAAATTTTTGGCATCATGTAGGTTTCTGTCCCAAGAGGCTGAATGAGCCTTCTGGGGAACCAATTTGCTTTAATTGAAATTTTACATGATATAACCCTCACTTTGGTTTAACATTGTGTTTCTTTCCCATTTCCTAACCACATATACAGAGACTCAATGTGGTTAGGGTTTGAACCTCAACAGTGGCTTCCTGAGAGTAAGGATGCTTGTCTGATTAACCACAGTACCATTTTCATTGTATTATCTAATGTGTTGTCTATAGGGAAAAGTTCCACTTAGCTCCGGAACATCTCTTATAATGAAAAGTATTTAGATATTTCTTTATTTCGTGTGTTGGGGGAGAGGAAAGGAGAGGGGGAGCACTGGCATGTCTGGTGTGCTACAGTGTATGTGTAGGGGGGAGTTTCGGGAGTTGGTTCTCTTTCCACTTTGCTCTAAGGCGGGGTCTTTCTTGTTCTGATGATCTGCTGTGAAAGTCTATGCAGGCTGGGCTTCAGCATAGTTGCTTTTCCTATCTTAGCCTCCCATCTGCTTGTAGGACTGATAGAATTACAGATGCATGCCACCCCAAAACACAGGTTTTTTTTTTAAACCTGGATTCCAGGAACCAAGCTCAGAGTGTCAGGCTTGCTCAGCAAGTGCTGTCACCTGCTGAGCCATCTCCCTGGCTCCCATAACTTGTTTAAGATACAGAATCTGCTTTAGTTTTATGTCCTTTCACTCTTTGGTCTTATTTTGTGTTGAATAGCTATACCTCCCTTCCCATTTTTTTGTCTTTCATGGACTGGTTGCTTAATTGAATGTCCCCAAATCTTGGATTTTCCTAATTGTTTCTTTGTGCCTATTAGGTTCAGGTTATTTGGCAATAGTAAGGAATTATTTCAGAATAACTATGGAATGGAGACCTTCCCATGTCATTTATTCCATTATTATTGATAAGAAATTTGATTTCTTGGTTAAGATGATAATGTCAGATTACATGCAGAACTTTATTTTTCCCTTTGTAAGATATAGGGTTATTTTAAGCCATGTATATTGTATATATCCTGTTTCCTCACAAAAGTTCTCCCAGTGCTTTGGTCCTGTTTTATTTTTCAATTATTCTTTTAATTGCTTTTAAGATAAGGTCTTGCCGTTTGCTCAGGTGCTCTTGAACTCATGAACTCAAGCGATCCTTCTGCTTTGTTTAGCCTCGTGTTCATTAAGCATATCACTGTACCCAGCTTCTCTATTTCTCATATTATCACTTTTAAGCTGTGTATTTCTAAGAACCTCACTATTGCAGTTCAGTGGCCATTAGCATTCCATTAGTTTCCTTTTATGTATGAGGGCTGCTGAGCACATGTGTGTGGTTGAGTGTGTGAATGGCTAGAGAATGACATTGGGGATTTCCCTTTTCCCTTTACACCAAATTCTTTTAGACACCGTCTGAAGTCTGCTGGTTTTGGCTATGCTGGTCATCCAGTAGACTCCATGAATCCACTCATCTGTTCATCAGAACTTGGGTTACAGGCATGCAAGGCTACACCTGGTAATTACTAGGGTGCTGGAGATTTAAACTCAGGTCATCTTGCTTTCATAGCAGGCGGTCTTACTCACTAGGCCATTTCTCCAGCCTCTCACTTTTCCTTTTGTGGTTGAGATTTGTTCAGGGAGTTCCTTTAAGCATCCTTTTCACAGGATCCTACCAGTCTTTGAGCATTCCCTAGCTTTTAGGGCCAAAATGGTGTTTCAGGTTTATCTTGTACTCTTCTGTCATAAACCTGGATTAGCTGTTTCTCCCTAGAATCTTAATGCCTTTTAAGTGGGGAATTGCATTCAGATCTGGGGAATGGATATGCTCATTGGTGCTGAGGTGAGTTAGGGCAGTATTGTTAATTGTATCATCTTGACCTGATCTTATCACCTGTCTAGATCTTAGTTTTGCCAGCTCTGTAGTAGAAAGTTGGAATGGAAGGGAAAGCATCTCAGAGAAAAGACCTTTGTCCCAGTTGCTTCAGTGTTGCAGCAGCCACACTCACACACACACACACACACACACACACACACACACACACACACACACACACACACACACACACACACACGGTAGCCAGTACAAAGAAAGTATGCAATATTTCTTGAATGAATGAGCCACCATCACCGTGCTTCCATGATTGTATTTTTCTCTCTTCTTGATTAGATATCAATGAAGAGAAGATTTGACATTCTAAAAACAGCTAGTCTTAGAAATTTTTACTTCATGTTTTGCCCCCAACATGCCTACAGCTCACCACTGTCTTTTGCCAGAAGCCTGGTAAGATAACAAGAGCTTATAAAGGGAAATTGAATCCAACAATTTACTTTACAACTTACAAAAAAGTTACAGAATTTTGGCTAGAAGTAAAAAGTCAACTCCATTTGAAAGTACCTCATCATGTATTGGCTTTCGTACCATAGAGGTAGAAAAATATATCAACTACTTCCAGTGAAAAGAAGCCAGTGAGAAATCACAGTAAAACAAAGCCAGCACCTAACTGTGGAAGAATTCTGCATCAATATTTAATTATACTCCTTTTCTTCCCCCATTTCTGTATAAATCTTAATAACCTTTAGTGGTGAGATTAAAGGCTTCTCATGAAGCTTTTTTTAATTAACACCTCTGTTGACCTCTCTGTTTTGTTTTTTTAAGACGTTTTCTTTGTGTAGTCTTGGCTGTCCTAGAACCGTCTTTGTAGACTGGCTGTCTTTGAACTCATAGAGACCTGCTTGTCTGCCTCCAGAGTGCTGGGATTAAAGGTGCGCTCCACCACCACTACCACCACCACCAGTTGTCTATACTCAGTTTTAAAGCCTGAGTTAAAGATCCTCATATAACTTTCTTGTCTTCAAGTTTTCACAAGTGTCCTACAGTTTTCACAGTCCAGCCACATGGAAATATATTTAAAATGTATTTATGGTTCATGACTTTTAGTAAATTTGCAATGTATGCAACTGTTTCCACTTTGCAATTTCAGAATAGCTTTATGTTAGGTGTAAGCTCAATACTCATTAAGCAGTCACTCATCAGTATTCCTACAGTGCTTGGCAGCCATTGATTTACTTTATGTCATTGGATTTGCTTATTCTATTAGGACATTCATATAAAGGGATCATATAATTGACCATTTGGGTCTGCTTCTTTTACTTAGCATAAGGTTGTTAATTTCATTCATGTTAGAGCATAGGCTAGTACTTTGTTTTCATGAATGAATAATACACTGTTAATGTAGTAATATATACCATATTTTGTTTATCTCAATTAGTTGGGTATCTGTGTTGTTTCTATATTTTGTTTATTGTCCTTACTGAAACTCTTAACATTGTTGTTAATGTTTTTACTTCAACATTTTTATTTGGGGGATTATTTATCCAGAATTTTATGTGCTTTGATTTTTTTTATATAAATGATGTCTATAGTTTTTTTTTGTTTAGCAAAGTACTCTGAAAATCAGTCTAGTGTGATACACAGAGTATATAGAAATCTTTCCTTTGTGTTTATGTGAATATAGCTGTAAAGAATCATGTAGGTGCTTCAGAGAATAAGTTTTCACTCATAATGAACTTTTTAGAAGAACATTTATTTTCAATAATTTATGATGAATAGTACAACATCCAATAACTCTGTACCTTCTTCAGGGAAAATTCTTAGATGTGAGGTTGCTGGCTTGGAGAGTAAGTGTACATGAAAACTTTTGTTTTTTAAATTATCTTTAAAAAGATTTATTTATTTCAAGTTTATGAGTATTTGTCTGCATGTATGTGTACCATGTGCATGCCTGATGACCATGGAAATCAGAAGCAGGCATTAGGTTCTCTGGAACTAGAGTTATGAATAGTTTTGAGCTACCATGTATGTGCTTGGAAATGAATTGGTTTTCTGAAAGAATAACAAGTGTTTTTAACCTCTAAGCCATCTCTCCAGCCCCTATCTTTGTTTTCATTTTTTATGTTTGTGTTTTGTCTTCATGTATGTTTGTACCAAGTATGTGTCTGGTGCCCACAGAGGCCAAAATAGGCCATAGGATTCCCTGGAACTAGAGTTATAGAAGGCTGTGAGCCATCACGTAAATGCTGAAAATTGAACTCAGGTCCTTTGGAAGAACAACCAGTGCCTTTAATCCATATCTTAACCTCTGTTTTCTTTTTTTAATACTTAGGCACTCATTAGGTAGTGCAGGCTATTTTTGAGCTCCAGATCTTCTTCTCTCAGGTCCTTGAGTCCTCCAGTCCCAGCTTCTTGATTATTAGGGGATTATATCCCTGAGCCACTAACAGTGTACAAATGTCTGCTTTCCAAAGTCTTGCTAACACTGTATTGTCAAGCTTTTTTGAGACTTTGGTACTCTTATCTATTAGAAGTAATATCTCTGTAATTTTCATTTACAGTTTTACATATGAAGTTGAGGATTTTAAGTAAAATTTAACTCGTTTTTATTGATCACTTTCTCTTGAATTTTGGCCCCAAGTTCATTTATCCTTTTATCCATGATACATATTGAAGAAACCTTTTCTGTTTTTTAAAATGTTACTTCTCATGTAGTTGAATTTATTAGTCTTTTTTTTTCTACAAGTGGATTTTTGAGTTACAGTGTTTACAATATGTAGGTTACAAAGAATGAAGGTCTTCTTTGGGTCCCAGCCCCAGAGAAGAGGGGGAAAGACTGTAGAAGTCATCGGGGACGGAGTACCAGGAAAACACGGCCCACTGAATCACCTAAGCAGGACTCACATGGGCTCACAGAGCCTAAACTGGGGAGCACAGAGCCTCCATGGCTCTCCCCAGGTTGTGTACATGTGTTACGGCTCTTAGCTTACTGTTCTTGTGCGCTCCTCACAGTAGAAGCTGGTGGATCTCTGACTGCTCTTGGGACTCTTTTCCTTCTGTTGGGTGGCCTTGGTCAGCCTGTCTAGGAGGGCCTTTGCCTTGTCTTATGCATCTTGTTTTGTCTTGTTTGGCTGTCATTTTTGAAGAGAAAAGGAGCAGGAATGGATCTGGGGAAAGGGGGAAGGAAGTAGGAGTAGTTGGGAAAAGTAGAGGGAGGAAACTATGTTTGGGATTTATTATGCGATGGAGGAATCTATTTTCAATAAAAACAAAAACAAAACCAACCAAGCAAACAAAATCAAACCCAAACTACCACCACAGCAAAACCTTTGAAAACTACTGTACCCCAGGTGAGGCGCTATTGGCGGTTGATGAGTGCGGTTGGAGGGAGACTCACTTTCCTTGGAGGAATGGCTCCTGGTAGGTTGTCTATGCTCCAGTGGGTAATCTCATACTGAGTCCTTAGTGCACATATAGGCAGCATTATATTTACATTATCTCGGAATGAATCAGAAAGTGATATTAAAATGGACAGTATTAGGAGAGTTCATAGGTGATTTAATCATTCCCACGAGGGAAGACAGAAGACAGAAGCTCTCTTGGAATGAGCAAGTATGCTTCTGCCACAAAGTTTTGGTACAGCATAGAGCATGTGTCCACTTGTTAATGGTTACAGACTAATGTTGTAGTCTTATTTTTGTAGGAAGCAAGAAAACAACTATCTTCTCACTTTTCAAAAGCTTTGCATTCCCATTAACAACTAGTCACACCTAACTCTCCATGATACTTAATTCATTATAGTTCATTGCTTTTTATAACTTAGCCCTGAGATTTTTTCAGTTTATACCATTTAAAAGATTCTTTGCCGTGTACCTTGTGCAGAATATCCCAATTTCGTATTGTGAATTCATAATTTATTTTCTTCTTAATTTTCATTTATACTCAATGAATGACTGTGAATAGGCTTTAATTTTGCATCCAGTACATGTTCCTAAATACTTTCGTTTTCAACAGGAAGTGATGGCAAAGCACACAGAAAGGACAGGAAGGATTTAAAGAAACCTTCAGTGACAAAACCAAACAATATCAAGGCAATGTTCATTGCTAGTGCTGGGAAGAAAACCACAGATGTGAGTTTCATGTTTCCATATATAAAGTGCTTTTTCACCCTGTGAAATAAATTATTTTTTTGTGGTATAAATGATATGTGTTGAATACATGTTTGACTAACATTCTATGAATTGCACTTAGTTAGATGAATTTAGGTTTTATATGGATACCTCAGTGGTTTGAACTTAGGAGACAGAAGAAAATTGAATAGAAAAGCTGAAATGACAGTGTGTTTAATTTTTGTGACAAGTAAGGAAATCACAGAGTAAAGATGAAAATAGAGGCTGAGAGTATGAATTTAAAAATTGAATATGCACAAGTGATTTTTAAAGTCTGAATAGTAGATGAGAGTGAACACTGAAGGACTGATAGGGTTAAGTCCTTCCTTTCAGAGATAGCTGCATGATCTGCATGAAAATTCAATCTAGAATGTGCTCATTTGAGCTTTTTTTTTTTTAAATAATATACAGAAAACAGTTGACTTGTCCAAGGATGATCTGCTAGGTGACATTCTACAGGATCTGAACACTGAGGTAAGTGAACTTCCTGGAGTAGTAAAATCCACAGGGAGCATAGGCTAAAGAAACAGTTCACAAATTGTACTGGAAAAGTACTAGAAAGAAAAGTACCGGGATGTTACCACACATGCACACACACACACACACCCCTAACCCACACAGAGAAAACAAAAGCCTTTACATTAGTTTCTTCTCCCTGAGGTTTCTTCTCACCATTTTAGGTGAGGCGTTTCCAGCTGTTACTGCTCTAAGATGAGGTAGATGGGCCGTGTGGGTGTGTATTGGAAGTAGTAAGCATACGCCCACGAGTCAGTTCTCTGAATATTCCGTGCTTGTATTCAGTTGCTATGTATGTTCTGTAAATGGATTGAAGCCTGTCAGTTTGCACACTGGGCATGCGAGCCTTGTTCTGAATTCTGAGTGGGAGTGAAGGAAGAGTGAGTGAGCTGCCTTTGCTAGAACTCACACAGGCTCAGTTACACGGGATTTGACATTTGGCCATATATCATAAAGACTAAGCTTTTATTTAGAGGTATACTGCTTTTTAAGTGACCGTGGATTAATTGACTAATACTGACACTATGTAGTTCTATTTTGTTGGGGGTTAAATGTAATACCTGGGAGGGTAAGTGAAGAAAGTATGTTAAATTCTTGAAAGAAAAAATTAGGAATGGATTAAATATCTATTCTGGTTTTCTAGTGATTTCTGTAGTATTGTTGCTATAGTAACTGCAGTGCATGAGCATGGATCCTGTTTCAGGGGGCAGGGGAGGAAAAATGCTTTACTTATTGGGCATGAGAGAAGAAATGCACTTTTTTTCTATTATGTGGTAAACCAGGCATGACAGTGAATATGTTTTCCCCTTCCCTTTTAGACATCTCAAATAGCTCCACCGCCTGTATTGATACCAAAGAAAAAAAGATCTACTGGAGCTTTGCCCAATCCTTTTTCAGTGGACACCCCTAAGGTAAAGTCAGTAAATTCCCTCCTTCTGACTTGTTGTTCTGCTTTAAGTTGTTTGCCTATGTGAAGGAGATGCTTTTAATTTGTTTTTTGTTTCTTTTAAATTAGAACTGCCATTCAATATATAGCTTCATGTATTTCAAAAATAGCATGTGCCTGCTTTTTTCATAGTAAATTTTGTAGTAACTAGTACATGTTTATTATAGGTATTACAGCTGTGTTAAATGCAATAATTTTCTTCCTGGAAACAAGTATTTTTTTGTATAAATCCAGGTAACAGTAAAATAATTGAAGCCATTACATTAATAATACATAAAATCTTTTTATAAGTGGGAACTGTCATTATCTTTGGTCAGGGTAGGACAGTTAAGTATTTTTAGTATGCAGTTCTAACTGACTAAACACTTAAAAATATTTACAGGCAATTCCTTCAGGAAAACCTGCTTCCCTTGTCCTCAGGAACGAGCCTCTGTTAACTCCCATTCCTCTTAAACATGCTGAATTTGCTGGTAAGTCTCATGTTAGGCAGAAGTGCAAGTTGTCGAGGAATAACTGCCACACACGGAAACTTGGTGATACAGGGTGATCACATGGTGAAGGTGGCACATGTAAGCATGAAAGGTTGAATTTATAGTAGTAAAAGTTCAAAGCATCCAACATGAAGATTAAAGAGAAATAGAAGTATAATGTAGGAAAGGGCTGTTATTTCAGTGTTGGGTCAGCTTTGGAACATGTGATGGGAATATATGGTGATGTCTACAGGAGAGCTGGCTCAGCCAGAGTGTCCAGAAGATGAGCAGGTGTCAGGGGTTATGGAGTTTGAAGATGGCGACTTTGATGAGCCCATGGACACAGAGGAGGCAGATGAGGAGGAGCCTGTGACTGCCAAGACTTGGGACCAAGAGAATGAGCCAGTAGAAAGGGTGAAGCACGAGGCAGATCCTGAGACGGGAACCACATCTTTCTTGTAAGTGCATTTTATGATTGTTCTGAAACACAGTACTCTAATTATTCTGTTGGCTTTTATAAAGTTTTTAAAAATGTGATTTCTACAGAGACAGTTTTCTCCCAGATGTTTCTTGTTGGGACATTGATCAGAAGGACGAAAACAGTTTCTTACTTCAGGAAGTTCAAGTGGACTCCAATCATCTCCCGTTGGTAAAAGGGGCAGATGATGAACAAGTGTTTCAGTTTTATTGGCTGGATGCTTATGAAGATGCATACAACCAACCAGGTAATCAGACCTAAGGTAATCCTAGACTTTCATTACAAAGGGGAGTGCCTGTTCCTTTGTTTTTCTAATAGAACCAGACATTAATTTGTCTCTTTTAAAATTAATTAATTGGTTTTTTTTTTGAGATAGAGCCTCTGTATTTATGTGACTTTGGTTGTCCTGGAATATGATACATAGACTAGGCTTCTTGAATTCAAAAGATCCACCAGCCTTTGTCTTTCCAGTACTGGGATTAAAGGCATCTGCCAGCATGCCTGGTCTAATTTGTCTTTTTATTCAACAGAGAACATCCATGTGTGCTAGACACTGAGGTGGGTGAACAAGCTAGACAGATTCCTTAGACATAAGTTTAACATTCTCAGTGAGGTGAGAGTTGGTGGTAGCTGGAGGATGACCAATTGACTCTTAAGAATTGAATACTGGGATAGCATGGCTCCCAGGACCAACTAAGCAGGGCTCATGGGGACTCACAAGACTGAAGTGGCAATCATGGAGCCTGCATTGGTCTGGCCTAGGTTGTCTGCATATATTCTGTAGTTGTTGGCTTGGTATTTTGGGGGAGTCCCAACAGTGGGAGCGGGGGGATCTCTGATTATTTTGCCTGCCCTTGGGCCCCTTTCCCTCCTACTGGGTTGCCTCATCCAGCCTTGATGTGAGGCTTCGTGCTTGTTCTTTCTGAATCTTGTGCTATGGTCTGTTGGTATCCCTGGGTAGTCTGCTCTTTTCTGAAGTGAAACAGGAAGAGAGGATCTTGGGGAGAGAGGAAGTAGAGGGAAACTAAGAGGAGTGGAGAGGGGGAAAGTTGTGGTTGGGATGTATTATTTGAGAAGATGAATAAATAAAAATTAAAAAAAAAGAATGGAATCTTGGATTGAAAGCTGAGGCACATGCAAAACTAAGGTAAAGGCACTTTAGCTTAAGGAACCAGTCAGTTCAAAGATCTAAATGAGGGGAGAGGATAAGGGGGCGTGTGTGATTCTAAGAATATTAGAAATGAAAAATTGATACATAATGAACTTGATGATAAAGGACAAAACCTAGCATCTTAGTTACAGTTTCTATTGCTGTGATTAAGCACCATAATCAAAAGCAACTTGGAGAGGAAGGGGTTTATTCCCTTTTGTAGTTTGTAGTCCATCATCTAGGGAAACCAGAGTGGGAACTCAAGGCCAGATCTAGAGGCAGGAGCTGATGCAGAGGCCGTGAAGGACTGCTGCTTTTTGCTTTTTGCTACTTGTGGCTTGCTCAGTCTGCTTTCTTATAGCACCCAGGATTACCAGGTCAGAGTGCCACCATCCCCAGTGAGCTGAGCCCCTACACATCAATTATTAACTAAGTGTACCACAGGCCAATCTGCTGGGGGCATTTTCTCACTTTAGGTTCCCTCTTCCTAACTGATTCTAGGTTGTCAACTGATTCAAATTGACATAAAACTAACCAGCACAGCTACATCTCAAGGACCATGAAAGCCATCTCAAGGACTTTCGGCCTTAAATCTTATTCAAAGAATACTGGAAAATGTCAGAAGATTTAATTGTAGTGTGTTATGGTCTCATAGTTGACTTTACATTTTAACAGGAATGCTCTAGCATGTGTAAGAAGAGACTCTGTGTGTGTGTGTGTGTGTGTGTGTGTGTGTGTGTGTGAGAGAGAGAGAGAGAGAGAGAGAGAGAGAGAGAGTGTGTGTGTGTGTGTGTGTGTGTGTGTGTGTGTGTGTGTGTGTGTGTGTACTCATGGTGCAGAAATGTGGAAGCCCTGATGAGGGTGCTGGGTAATTGAACCCTGCTTACTGGGTAGAAATAAAAAATAAATAGTTTTTTAAAACTATATTTTGACCTGTTGTAGATTGTATGAGGGTAGGTGTCTTTAAATTGGAGATAGGAGTCAAGACTGACTTCTTGGTCTTTTTTTGTTTGTTTTTGTTTTGTTTTGTTTTAAGATAGAGTTTTCTCTGTGAAGCTTGGGTTGTCAAGACCAGGCTGGCCTAGCCCTCTAGAGATCTGCTTCCCCAGTGCTGTGTCTTAGTTAGGTTTTTACTGCTGTAAACAGATAGCATGACCCAGAAACTCATAAAGGACAACATTTAATTGGGGCTGGTCTACAGGTTCAGAGGTTCAGTCCAGTATCATCGAGGGGGGAACATGGCAGCATCCAGGCAGGCATGGTGCAGGAGGAGCTGAGAATGCTATGTCTTCATCTGAAGGCTGCTAGCAGAATACATCCCCTCAGGCAGCTAGGATGAGGGTATTTAAGCCTATCCCCAGAGTGACACAGACACTCCAACAAGGCTACACCTTTTAATAGTGCCACTCCCTGGGCCGAGCATATAGAAACCATTACATGCTGGTATTAAAAGTGTACCCCACTATTGCTGGGGTTCTCCCTGGTCCTTCTAATTATCTAATTCTGTGAGTGCTAGGAACAGGTTGGTTAAAGTGGCTGCCCAACAACAGAAAAAGGAGAACATTCTTTAAGAGTTTGTAATCCTGAACTTCCAGTGACAGATGTTGCTGTTTCTTCTTGTAGAGGAAAAATCACCCAAGAGTAGCGCAGAACACCATTGTGATTTTAGAGGTATATTATTTTATTTTGAGGACAGATAACTGTCTAAGAAGATACTTTTTGAACTGAACAGATGTCTGTTCCTGTGTCCATGTCTCTGCTACCAGATTGACCCTGTCTTTTTTTTTTTTTTTTGAGTTGAGGATAAAGCAGGGGCCTTGAGCTTGCTAGGCAAAGCGCTCTACCACAAAGCTAAATCCCAACCCCTGGCCTGTCTTATTCTAGTTCTTCAGGTTAACTTTTGGGAATTGAAAAAGTATCCCCTAAATGAAAATGGAAATGTGTTTTTCATCTTTGGTTCCTCTACTCATAAATAGGAGGAAGATAACTTTTGACATACCAGGACTCAGGAATGAATCCTGACCTGTGATTCAAATGACTTAGTCGTGGATATAAGAACTGCATTTGAGTAGCTAACTGCCCTTATTAGCACTGTGGTTTATGTCCTCTGTATTTTCTCTTATGATCTGTTGGGAAATAAAGCTTTGTGGAACTGAGGTGTTATAGGTAGCATAAGGGCCCTGTCCTCAAAGTTGTCTGTGTACAGAAGCTGGTGAAGTGGCTTAGGTAAAGGCTGCTAAGCCTGGTAACGTGACAGAACCACGTGGTGAAAGGAGAGTTGACTCCTGCAAGTTGTCCTCTGACATCTGTACCCATCTCCCAGTATGTAAATGTTAAAAATATTTGTATACTGGCATCTGCAAAACAGACTATAGATTTGATTAAATTAAGAGATAAGGGAATTTCCTGTGGGCCCAGTATAATCCAATGATATTTGTTAAAGGGTCAGAGTCAGTGTAGTCTGTCTGATTAGTATAAAACACCTGAAGTAGAATTGTCTTCCTTTAGATGTCTTGGGATCTGTGGTAGATACAAGTTGTATTTTCAAGTGGTTTCCTGGAACTGAATCAATAAAACTAGAAACATAACTGTATATTGATAAAACAATTGTGTAAGAAAGGATGATTAGCCATCTTTTGACTTGGAGACCTGGTTTAGTAAAGATAACTGGATATCACCCTGAAGGCGTCAAGTTTCTGGGGGAGTTATCAGCCTTTAGTATACTTCCTCATGCAAATATTTATATGCACTGGCAGAATCACTTAAGTAGCACATGACCCTTAGTTTTTTAGGCAATTAAAATCAAGCTAGAACTGGTATCTTAACCAACCCATTTTAGCTAGGGTAAGACAATTTGGTTATAGATCTTGTCATCCACAGACTTTGGCTGATATTGTAAACTTTTTTGGTCATGCTGGAGTTTGAACTCAGGCATATGCTCTGCCACCGAGCTACATTACATGGGACATATTTTGCAGTTATTTTTTGAGATCAGTGTTGTTCAGGCTGACCTCAAGCATCTGGGCTCAAGAGACCTTCCAGCTCAGCTTCCCCAGCAGCTAAAACTATAGACTTGTACAACCTTACCTACTGTAATTCACCATTATTTTAAACAATGGGAAGAATCTGTTATCCAAATGCTGAGGTAGGAGGAAATTTCTGATTCACAAGACCACCTCAGGAATTATCTAGACCAAAGTACCCTTGGTCCTTTCCTGCCATAGGTCTTAGCTTCTCCCTCTCAGTCCACTTTCTTCTTCTGTGGCACTTCTCAAACTGTGTCCTCTGCAGTGGCATATTTTTCTGTTTATGATGCCAATGGGTTAAATAAAATAGCTTTAAAAAGCTTTAATCTTGGGGGGTTGAGCAGTTTGTCGTGATAGTTGGTAATGATCACTGAGCTTTCGTGAAGTCAATGCTGCTAATAAGAACTGAGTACGCCTAAGACCCCGTTATTGTTGCTCACTTTCTTCCAGATTCTAAGTCAGTCAGTTAGTGCTGAATGAACCATAATTATGAAAAGAATCTTACTCTTTGCATATCGGAACATATCCTGTCTTCATTATGACTTTTTCAAGGTTGAATAATCCTGACTGCACCTGGTTTCAGCTAGTAACTTTGGGGGAATGTAATCTTTGTTTACCATGATCTTTTTGTGGCAAATGAGGCATAAACAGTGTCAAATGTGTTACATGAAGTGTGATATTAGTTTGACTGTAAAATGAGCTATTTGAATGTTTGAATCCAATATTAGGGTCTTTATTTTTCTTTGCATGGAATTTGGTTTTTTTCATCTTTAACTGTTGTGAGGATGACTTCTAATTTTCTGTGCTACTATGACTTTTTTTCTTTAAATCCTTTCCCTCTCCTTATGTTCCCTACTTACGCCTCCCACCCCCACCTCCTTGTTGAAAATCACACAACTCTTGTAAGAGTTTTAATCATCTGCAGAAATGAAAATCCTTAAGACAGTCTTATTTCTTTCTGCTAGGATCAGTGACAAAAGAAAACACTGATGAGCTGTCTTGTGCAACTAGGATAATTGGCCTTGTGAACAATACAGTAACCTTTTGCATGCTTCAGAATTTCCTCAGTATCTAAGATCAGTAGCTGTGTGAGTGGCTGTGTCGATTACTCATAATTCATGGAGCCTGGCATTTTTGCAAAGTTGACCATCTCTTGAGTTGACTATCAAGTCTTTGGAATTCTTCCATGATGGCCAATTTCCATGAACAGTGATTTGATATCTGCAAAGGCATGTTTTACTGGCGAATAGAAAGGAACACAAATATGAGCTAGCTAGATTTTGTTTTAGTAGCTTGTGAGGTAGGTAAGTATAAAATAGATTATAGCAGAACTCTATCCTGAGATTGATGTTATCTAGAATAAGAGGAAATATAAACTACTTTCCCCAAGTATACTTTTATATACAGAAAAATACTAATATGCTTGTTCTTATGCACAAATAATAGTTTTTCAGCAGTAAATTTAAGTGCTAAACAATTTAGAATACTATTTTCAGGCTTATAAATTCTCATTAGAGGTTTGAAGTACATTTATTGGAAAATACTTTGGTTCTTTCAATTTGGGCAATTCTGGCTCTAGTGGAAGTATTCATACTAGGTTAGAGATGTAGCCACACTTGTACCATGATGTTGATGTATATGCCATAAGAACAGAGCAATGAACAGGTCTTTGGGAGGGGGCAGCAGGTGTATCTTTTGGTGGAATTTGTTACACAAAGGTGTAAATATGTGAACATATTCACTGGGCCTTTGTAATAGCCCCTTTAACTTGACGTACTTGAAAGCTTTTTATTTCCTGTTTTCTTTTCTTTTTTTTTTTAGGTGTGGTTTTTCTGTTTGGCAAAGTATGGGTCGAATCAGCCAAAACCCATGTGAGCTGTTGTGTTATGGTGAAAAATATTGAGCGAACACTCTACTTCCTTCCCCGTGAAATGGTAAGATTACCTTTTAATCTTAGCAGTTATGTATGACACACATCCTGTGTTCTGTCTTTTTGCAGGCTAGGAATTCTCTTCATCCCCTAATCTTTTTAGTTTTACCTACTGACCATTCACTCCTCAGCAAATCCTTTAGGAATGAGAAAATGAAGAAATGAAATATAACCGAGCTTCTCAATTTGTCATAATAAAAGTTTAAATATATAATGCCGGGGGCTGGAAAGGTGGCTTTTAGAGGTGAAGAGCTATTACTGTTCTAGAGAACTCAAGTTGCGTTCCTGGCATCCACATCAGGTAGCCTGCAACTCTTAGAGTGCTGACACCCTTTCTAGACTCTCCTGGCACCTTCATATACATAGACACATACATAAACGTACATTTTAGTTGTTTGTTTTCAACATGGGGTCTCACTGTGTAGCTCTGGCTGTCCTGGAACTTACTCTGTAGACCAGGCTAGCCTCAGACTCACAGACTCCACCTGCCCCTGCATCCGGAGTGCCAGGAAAGATGTGTGCCATTACACCTGGCTTTGTAGACATAGTTTTAAAAATAATAAATGTTTAAAATATATTTGACATGTGATGCTTCTGTTTTTCTTACTCTGAAACGAACATGGCATTTGACTCAGTTTCATGCTTTTGCTCCATAGCAGCAGTAACATCATCTCCATAGCTATTTAACACAATAGTTTCC
The DNA here is from genome assembly GCF_011064425.1 of Rattus rattus. Lineage (NCBI taxonomy): Eukaryota > Metazoa > Chordata > Mammalia > Rodentia > Muridae > Rattus > Rattus rattus. The sequence continues at coordinate 51,825,352 of NC_046172.1, forward strand.
ATTTCCTTCTCCCCTTTGTCTGAGCTTTTAACATCTCTAATCCCTCTAAGCCCCAGCCCTTGCAACTCATTTCAATGGAGCTGTGAAGCTTCTGGGCCAGAATTTAAAACATTTGTTTTTTCCATCTTGCAGGATTGGTCATCTTTATTCTGATTATGTTACAATGCACTAGGGGAACTTAACATTGGGTTTAGTATACTTCTTAGGTTTGTGTCGTCACATTGACTTGTTATGTGAATGCCAGTTAATGTTTAAATGAGTGGAGGAGAAAGTTGATTTAGGCTTCTGTTTTTTTGTGGTCGAGAAAATTTATTATACTCTTTTCCCTTCATTCTCTGCATGGGAAAACAGAAAATTGACCTAAACACAGGGAAAGAAACAGCAACTCCAGTTACAATGAAGGATGTTTATGAAGAATTTGATTCAAAAATTTCAGCAAAATATAAAATAATGAAGTTCAAGTCCAAGGTTTGTATTCAATACTGTATTCTTTTCCTCTTCTTTTTTATTCCTGATTTGGCAAATAGTTACTGTACATTTATACAGAATGACTTCTGTATAGTTAACTTATTAAAGGGAAATTTTATAGGTATTAATGAAAAAGTAGCATGTTAGATTTGTAAAAGTACTTTTTAAAAAATCACTTATGAAATAATGGTCATGAATTTGAATAGAAAGATGATTTGAAGCAAGTTAGTTGCCCCCAATGTCTTGCACAATATTGGCTTGCAGAAAATATCATGTTCCTATTCTGAAATGGAGAAGAAACTATTTTGATTTGTTTATACTAGTTATTGCCAATGCATTCCTTTCTTAAGCGGATTGAGTAATGTTTTTGCCTTTAAAGCTCCATGCCTACAATGCTGTTTCTAATAGAATAGAAATGTTCTATTCCTGTGATGTGTATGGTATATTGTCTTGATTTTGGTATGCTATTGATGCCTTTGGCTATAAATATGGTGACTGTAGTCCATTCCAAAATACTGGCTGTAAACAATTGTAGTAAAGGGAGTTGCTAAAGACGCTATTGCTCTTAATTATTTGAGCTTGAAATTGAGAGTATCTTTAAAATTCCAGAAATTGTAACCAAAGCTCTAAGTTTGATCACCGTCACTGCAGATAAGATAGGCAATAACAAGAAACTCCAAAACAAAACAAAAAATCCCTTCGGAGGCAGCTGTTATGATGGTAAAGAAAATAGGTGCTAAAGCTAGATCGCTTGTATTTCCAGGCTTCGCACTGTTGTGTACTCGTGTGCAGCTTGGGGAGAAAGGGGCCATATTGCAAGAGTTGCAGAGATAAAACACTTAATTTATATTAGGTGATACTTCATACTGGATTAGTTTGGATACAAAGCCGATACTCACTCAATATGAGCTGAATCTATAATTTCAATTTCATTTTTCTAGTAAGATGCAGTTGCTTAATTTCAAATAGTAGCAATGTAAGAAATTAAATTTTTTTGTTCCCCTTGTATGCAACTATGTAGGTTCTGCAGTGTTTAAGAGGTGTTCTTTAGTATTTATTTTTTGTTAGTAGGTGTTTCAGTATTAGTTGAAAGGAGAAAAGACACCTTTTTGTTTATATTCTGTTAAGATGCTAGATTCCTGATGATTAAATATGGGAACATGTGTTATATGTATATCATATTGGCTGAGTTAATTTTTCCAATGTTTTTGTTACTGTTTTTTAAATATTTGCTTACCCAGATAGTGGAAAAGAACTATGCTTTTGAGATACCTGATGTTCCAGAAAAATCTGAGTACTTGGAAGTTAGATACTCGGTAAGTCAAAGAAAACTATGGCGTTTTGTTTAGAATGACATTTTTAATCTTTGAATCTTGAATTGACTTTCAGTGAGGAAAGGGCTCCTGAATCCCACAGTTCATGAATAATTGGAAATGGATAAAATTAAGTAATAGTGCATAGGTTATACCGCCTTTCAAGTAGACATCTTCAAATAAGTAAGTTGAAACAGCACAACTGTTTGTCAAGCGGACCAGATAACAGTGCATGATGGAGTCGGGTCATTACTTTGCTGAAGTGTCTTGTGAGCAGAGGGAATGTGGGCGATGAGTATTAGCACTGCTACAGTGTTGTTGTTGCTCCTCTGAGAGGTGAGCTCATCCCTGTGGGTATTAATTAACTGGACTAGAACCCTTTTACCTCTGTTCTGGGGTTTTGAGCCTGATGTTGGAAACTTTTCCTAAAGTTTTTGACAGAGGTGATGAAAAATAATATGGAAGCATTTTTAGTGAGCCCCATGCTATTGCCTTCATTCTTCTAATGGTGTGGTCCTTGCTGGTTATTCTTTATCAGTGAGGCACAACAGCTCTGGACAGAAATTCTCTTTTGGGGGAGCTTCTTGTCCTATTTTTCTTCTAATGGGTGTCATCAAGATGCATTATTTTGTCATGAATTGTTTTTCTTTCCCACTGTGAATTGTTTCAGATTTCATTTGTAGCAAATTACATTTCATATATATCAAAGGGGTTCTTCTGTTGCTCCATAGAGGCTTTGTTTATTTCAAATATACACTGGAAAATGTAAAGTAATAGTTTTAAACAAAAAAAAAGGTTTTTTTTTTTCTTCTTTAGGCAGAAGTGCCACAGCTTCCACAGAATTTAAAAGGAGAAACATTTTCTCATGTATTTGGAACTAACACGTCTAGCTTGGAACTGTTCTTGATGAATAGAAAGATCAAAGGACCCTGTTGGCTTGAAGTAAAAAATCCACGTAAGGAAAAATGCTAAGTAGATTCCTGACATTTCTTTTCACTTTCCCCCTTTTATTGAAGATAGAATCTTTTCTCATATAATATATCCCGATTATAGTTTCCCCTCCTTCTACTCCTCCCCAGTTTCTCCTCTTCTCCCCTCTCCAGATCCATTCCCTTTCTGTCTCAGAAAAGAAAAGGCTTCTAAGAGAAAACAATGAAACATGACAAAATAAAATGAAAATGAAAATAAGATGAAGCTGAAACTATCGTTTTGAAGTGGGACAGATACAGCAACCTAACATGAGGGGAAGTGTCCCAAGAGCAGGCACAAGAATCATTTTCCAACAGTCAAGAGTCCCATAAAAACACTAAGCTAAATGCGGTAGTATATACACAAGACCCAGTGCAGACCTATGTAGGCCCTGTGCTTGTTGCTTCAGTTTCTCTGAGCTGATGTGCCTTGCTTAATTGATTCAGAAGGCATCGTTCTACTGATGTCTTCTATCCCCTCTGGCTATTACAATCTCCACAGGATTTCCTGAGGCATGAGAGAAGGGATTTGATGAAGATTACGAATTTAGGCTCTCTTCACTTAATGTCTGGCTGTGGGTCTCTGCACTTGTTCCCATCTGCTGTTGAAGGAAGCCTGTGATGATGACTAGATTAGGAGTCATTTTAGTTAATACTTTAAAAAGCAAATACACCAGTGGGGTTTGTTTGGTTTTACTCTGGGTCTCTAGGGTATCCAGTCTCTGGTTCTTGGTTACTGAAGCAATGTTGGTGTGGAGTGGGCTTTAAGGCAAATCACATGTTGGTTGGCTACTCCCACGAGTTCTGTGCCACCATTGTAGTAGCATATTTTGCAGGCAGCACAGCTTGTAAATCAAAGATTTTGTGGTTGGGTTGGTTTCCATGGTTTGTTTTTGGTAGCCTGCAGAGTACCTTCCTGCTCCAAAGTCACTACTATGAGTCGGGTGGATATTGTCCTTGCCAGAGGCACCCCACCCCAATCAATTTGCACAGAGCAACTCTTTGTCTTTGTAACAGCCTGGGTTGTTTGGAGATTTCTATGAGATCCTGTTGCAGTAGCCAATTAACTTTACTCAAATCCACCCAGCTCTGGTAGGTACTTTCTTGCTACCCATCCTAAAGTTCTGGGTTCCCAAATGAAAGACACACACAAGTAGCCCTGTATTTTAATATGCCTTAAAGAGCTCAATGGCTGGACCACTTCTTAACCTCCATGTGGGTTTCCCAACTCAGGAAAGGAGTAGATTTTAGGCCAGAGAGATGCAGAACAGAGAGGGCTGCAAGCCTGGGTCCAGGGCAGCCAAGATGAAATATAGGCTTTAATAAATAATAACTCAGGAATATCATTGGGAGAGTGTTAGCTATGTGGAGGTTAAGAAGTGGCCCAGCCATTCAGCTGTTTAAGGCATATTAAAATATAGGGGTGTGTGTGTGTGTGTGTGTGTGTGTGTGTGTGTGTGTGTTTCAGAAACCCAGAACATTGGGGCAGGTAGTGAGGAATGTGCTGCCAACACCGGGTCGATTTGAGTAGAGATTAATTGGCTACTGCAACAGGACCCCCTTTAGATTTTTTTTTAAAAGGGAAGTTAAAGAATTGGCCTATTTATTTTAATGTTTCTTCTTTTTATGTTTGTTACTTGAAGTTTTCCTTGTGTGATTATAGGTAATACACTTGGATCTCTTTCTCTCTAATACCTGCCAATTTAGTCCGAAGAAGGCCTTAGTGCAGGCAGTTGCATGGGGGTGCGTCCCTCATGTTGTTTGTGTGTTCTAGCCTGGCTGATAAGGTTTACTGTTCTCCAGAGTGAACTGCAGACCTTTGGAGGGGAGAAAATAATCCCAGCCTAATGTAGATAGGACTCTTTGGCTGTTACCTGCTCTTTTTTTAGCATTTGTACTTAGGATACTGTTTTGTCTTCACCTCTTAGAAATGTTTTCAGTTCTTCTAAAGCAGCTGTTAATTTTAAAGCTGATCCTGGAGTCTTAAAAAAAACTTATAGAAGTTATTTACCTGTCACTTACTTCCCCCAAATGAACATAAGTATATTCACAAACACAAAGATTAGCATACCTCCCACTAATGTGGCTTATATTTAGATTTTACAGTGTCTCATTCTTATTAGAGGATAGCTTTGAAGAATATCTCTGGTAATCAAAAATATCATAGTTTCTTTTTCAGTAAGTTATTGATGTGCTATATCTATTCTTTCTCAGAACTCTTGAATCAACCAATCAGTTGGTGTAAATTTGAGTCACTGGCTTTGAAACCAGACTTGTGGAATGTAATTAATGATGTCAGTCCTCCTCCACTTGTGGTGATGTCTTTCAGCATGAAGACAATGCAAAATGTAAAGAACCATCAACACGAGGTAAAGAAAAACGATTTAGTACTTGCCTTAGATACAGTACTTGCCTGAATTTGTACAGCTTTCCTACAAAAGGAAGTTGTTCTTTTTGGAGGGGAAAGGATACTAACTTGGCTTTAAGCTTTGTTTCAGAGAATGACTTAAATTTGCCTGGTATTACACATTTTAAAAAAGGATTTAAATTACTGGATGTATTTTGATTTTTGTTTTTTAAGTAGAGATAGAGAAAATATATAATGAGGTTACATGTTTGCAGTTAGCAATGCTTTTGTGACACATGTTTATATCCCTCTTTACCTTCTTAAGTATTTAAAAAGTTTCATTTCCTCCCAGTGTACTTTGGTATACTTCTCTCAAAATATTCACATTTTCTTTATGCTTGTACTGTATGTATTTGTTAGTAAGGCTGTGTACAAGTATGCGTGCATGTGTGCCCTTAACTTGATTCCTCTCGGTCCTTTGTTGGTTGAGAACGTCTCACTGCACCTGAAGCTCATCAATCTTGTTAACTCTGGCTGGCCAGGGAGCGGCCCGTCTCCTCTCCTAGTACTGAGGTTACAGGTACATGTCCCACACCTGGCTTTTTATGTGGGTGCTTGGGATCAAACTCAAGTCTTCATGCTTGTCTGCCAGGAACTTAATTGACATCTCCCTAGCCCTTACTTAATGCACATTTTTTTCACGCCGTTAGAATACTTAATAACATTAACTTGTGATTCCTTCATATAGTCTACAGTTTCTAGTACATACTTGGAAAAGTCTCTTTCATGATGTTTTTTAAAGATGATTTACTTGAATTCAGACTTACATAATACCTTCCTAGATGAGTGTTTAATCTTTATATCTCTTGAATCTCTTTTTAAATGACAATAACTTCTACCTATCCCCCTTGAGTTTTTTCCAATGATAACGAATAATTAAACAACCACTGACAATGATCCCATAGGAAGTCCCATTTCTGTTTATGCTTGTTGTGCCTGCCATTATCTTCTTCTGTACCTGGTGCAGACAAAACCTGTGAGCTAAATTCAGCCTACCACTTGTTTTGCAGATAAAATATTATTGAAACACAGAATGTTTTCAGGTTTTCACTACAATAACATTCAGGTAGTAATGACAGGTCACGTGGTCTGAAAGGGCTTAAAATACTTACTTTCTTGCCAAACTTAGTTCTGCCCTTTGTGCTGCACTGTGTCAATCACATTAACTGAAGAATCAAATACATTCAAGTTTAATTTTTTGTGCAGAATACTCATGGGGAGGTGGTCAGGGCACTTCATATTGAATCTTTTCAGAAGGCAGATAATGCCTGGTTAAGTTGCACTGAGGCTGGGATTGATTAGTGGGTTCAAATCGTGGTCAGCATAAATTTTTCTGTGGTTTTCCATTAAGTTTATTGACCTCGGCACTATAAATGTTTTGGGCTGAATGGTTCTTTGTTGTCAAGTACTATCCTGTTTATCACAGGATATTGAATAGCATTTCTGGCCTCTACTTATTTATTATGCAAGTAGTACTGCTTTTCCTAGTTGTAACAACCAAAAAATTTCTATAGCCATTGATGTCACTCAGGGAAAAGGAGGTAGGTACATTTATCCCAGGAGAAAGCCACTGATCCAATTTTTCTTTTGGAATTTTATTTTTCTTAGATAGTTTATGTATTTGTACTTCAAATGTTTACTATGTTTAGGTATGGGCCTTGAATTCTTGATTATTCCCAGACTTTTATCATGAAGGGGTGTTGAATTTTGTCAAATGCTTTCTCAGCATCTAATGAAATGATCATGTGTTTTTTTTTCATTGAGTTTGTTTATATAGTGGATTATGTTGATGGATTTCTATATATTGAACCATCTCTGCATCCCTGGGAGGAAGCCTACTTGATCATGATGGACAATCATTTGATGTGTTATTGGATTTAGTTTGTGAGATTTTTTTTGATTATTTTTACATTGATATGCATAAGGGAAATTGGGTTGAAGTTATCTTTTTTTGTTGGGTCTTTGTGTGGTTTAGTACAAGAGTAATTATGGCTTCAAAGAACGAATTGGGTAGTGCTCCATCTGTTTCAATTTTGTAGAATAGTTCGAAGAGTATTAGGTCTTCTTTGAAGGTCTGATAGGATTCTGCACTAAACCCACCTGGTCCTGCGCTTTTTTGTTTCAGAGACTTTCAATGACTGCTTCTATTTCTTTAGGGGTTAGGGAATGGTTTATCTGATCCTGATTTAAATTTGGTATCTGGTATCTGTCTAGAAAATTGTCCATTTCCTCCAGATTTTCCAGTTTTGTTGAGTATAGCTTTTTGTAGTAGGATATGATAGTTTTTTGAATTTCCTCAGATTCTGTTGTTATGTTTCCCTTTTCATTTCTGATTTTGTTAATTTGGATACACTCTCTGTGTTCTCTCGTTAGTCTGGCTAAGGGTTTATCTGTCTTGTTGATTTTCTCAAAGAACCAGCTTTTGGTTCTGTTGATTCTTTGTATAGTCCTTTTTTGTTTCTATGTGGTTGATTTCAGCTCTGAGTTTGATTATTTCCTGCCATCTACTCTGCCTGGGTGGATTTGCTTTTTGTTCTAGAGCTTTTAGGTGTGCTGTCAAGCTGTTAGTATATGCTCTCTCCTGTTTCTTTCTGCAGGCACTCAGAGCTATGAGTTTTCCTCTTAGCACAGCTTTCATTGTGTACCATAAGTTTGGGTATGTTGTACCTTCATTTTCATTAAATTCTAAGAAGTCTTTAATTTCTTTCTTTATTTCTTCCTTGACCAAGTTATCATTGAGTAGAGCATTATGTATGTGGGCTTTCTGATGTTTTTGTTGTTATTGAAGACCAGCCTTAGTCCATGGTGATCTGATAGGATGGGTAGGATTATTTCAATAATAATATCCTTGTATCTATTGAGGCCTGTTTTGTGACCAATTATATCGTCAATTTTGGAGAAGGTTCCATGAGTTGCTGAGAAGGTATATTCTTTTTGTAGGAGCAATTGTTATAGATATCTGTCAAATCTATTTGGTTCATAACTTCTGTTAAGTTCTCTGTGTCTCTCTTTAATTTCTGTTTCCATGATCTGTCCATTGGGAAGAGAGGGGTGTTGAAGTCTCCTGTGAGGTGCAATGTGTGCTCTGAGCTTTAGTAAAGTTTCTTTTATGAATGTGGGTGCCCTTGCATTCCTATAATTCTTTAAGGGATTTTTCTTTGATGGCTTCTACTTGTTTACCTGTGTTGTCCTATATTTCTTTAAGGGAGTTATTATGGCCTTAATGTCCTCTATCAGCATCATGAGATGTGATTTTAAATCCAAATCTGGCTTTTCTGGTGTGTTTGGATATCCACTGTTTGCTGTAGTGGGGTTCTGATGATGCCAAGTCGCCTTGGTTTCCATTGCTTAGGTTCTTGTGTTTGCCTCTTGCCATCTGGTTATCTCTGATGGTAATTGGTCTTGCTGTCTGACGGGGGCTTATCCCTGCTGTGGCCTGTGAGCCTGTGAACCTGTGATCTTTGGAGTGAGTGAGCTTCTGGCAGACCAGCTCTCTACTGGCGGGTTTTGGGTTTGAAGAGCTATGGAATGGCCTCAGCTCTGAGTGCAGATGGAGACAGGAAGGGTCCTGTCCTAGGCCACCCTGTGCACTCCTGTATGTGGGTCTGTCCTTAGCCAGTCTGGAGAGAACACAGGATCTCGGGCTGTGGGCTGTGGGCTTAGGAGGGAGAGCGCTCCTGAGAGACCAGCTCTCTGTCTGCAGGTTTTGTGTTCTAGGGCTGTGATACAGCCCCAGCACTGGGCGCAGATGGAGATCCCAGTTTTTTCAAATGTGGATTATTTTTGCCTGATTTTCTTACTTCAGTTGGAGGTGTAAAGTGGTGGCTTTCTAATTCTAACCATATTTATGAGTTAAATTTCTTTTGTAAAATTATCTTCATTAACTGGCATTATTTGATTATATTCTAGTAGTTTATATACAGGAATAGGCTAAAAATTTTTATTGTAGATTTTCAGAGTAAGAGGCTGGGAACTTAAAGCATCAGTTATTTTTATTTCTTTCTGATTTTACCTTTTTCCATTAGATTGTACTTGTTTGTGGTGTCCCTGTGTTTTATAGTATTAATTTTTTATTTTTTCAAAATCCATTTGATTTGTGTGTGTGTGTGTGTGTGTGTGTGTGTGTGTGTGTGTGTGTGTACATGGCCATGTCACAGCATGTGTATAGAGGTCAGAGCACAACTTATAGGAGATAGTTATCTTTTTTTTCCCCATGTTGTTCCTAAAGATTAAACTCTGGGTAGGCTTGGTGTCAGGACTCTTTATCCTCTGAACCATCTGTCTTGTTACTTATGGAATATATGGCATTCGTTATTATTACTATTATTAATATCACATTTGGATTTTACTGTGTTGCCCAGGTCTTGAATGTCTGGGCTCATGAAGTCTTTCTACTGCAGTCTCCAGTGGCCTTGACTATTGGACTGCTGTACCACCCAGCTTGTTTTTCATGGATGTATTTGTGTGACTTTGGTTAATCAAAGCTTATGTTTGCTTTCTAAGTTTTTTTTTTTTCTTTTTCCTTTTTTTTTTTTTTTCGGAGCTGGGGACCTAAACCAGTGCTTCTAAGTTTTTTGATACTTATTTAGGCATTGTTTTCTTTTAGGATATAATTTGATCATTTATTTATGTATTTTTTATTTGTTTTTTATAGTGTTGAGGATTGACTCAAGATTGCACATGATAAGCTCAGTTTCCACTGAGCTCTATCCTCCACCCTTGACCTTTCCAATCACAATTAATATTGTAGATAGCCAGAGTTAATAATTAAGCATTGAGGAAAGCTTTAATTAGTATTTGATTAATATTAAAGAAATATTCATTCCCAGACTGATGCTTCCATATATCATTTCTTCACAAAGGAAATAGGGCTTTGTAGGGAAAAGGCTGATTGAGAGCAGGGGATATGGAACATCTTGTTACATCGGAAACCAAGGGCAATATTACTTTAACAGAAGCTACATCTGACTCAGGAAATAAAATAAAAAGTCTCCCTCTGGCAAAGTATGGGACAATATGAGTGTCAGAAGAATAATTCCTGAAATTTTCAGATTCATAAATTCCTAGTAGTACTAAGTCACTTTATGAGGGAAGCTAAGGAACAAACTTATTTGAAAACATAAAAATAAATGACTCAGTATTTGTCCTGACTTTTCTGGGATAAGTAGTTTTGGAAGCCAGCTAATTGAAATGTGAAATTATTCTCCTTAGAAGTTTCCAGAACACGATGAACAAATATTACCAATTTGAAATTCCTAATGAAATGGGTCTAAGTAAACCTCAACCTGTGGGTCACAACAGCTTTGGGGATTGCATATCAGATATCCTGCATATCAGATGGTTACATTGATTCTAACAGCAGCAGAAATGCAGTTATGAAGTAGCAACAAAATAATTTTATGTTTGAGGGACACCACAACATGCGAAATGGATTAAAAGGTCCCAACATTAAGAAGGTTGAAAACTACTGGTCTAAGTAATAATCATCAGTAGCACTAATATACCTGAAAAAGAAAACAGAATATACATGCTTGCGTACCTTCTAATAGAAATAGTAGCACATCTAAGATAGTCCCAGGAATTTGAACCTGGTTAGATTTCGTTTTTTGATCTAATTGAATTTGTACACATTATAGAGGGAGGAGAAGGTGTTCAACAACCCTGTTGAGATACAAACTGGGGTGAGGGGGTACTCTAGAGATAACCAGTGGTTAATAGTACTGGATGCTCTTCCGCAGGCCCTAGATTCAACTTCTAGCACCCACACGGCAGCTCGCAACTGTCTGTAACTCCAGTCTTAGGGAATTGGACACTCATTTCTGACCTCTATATTATTAGCTTCTGGGTTCACAGCTGGGTAAGAGTGTTTAATATTTTTCTTTCCCAGTAGCATAAATAGAACCTGTGGCATTATTAAAGCTGGCCTATATGGATGAAAAGTGAACCAGTTTGGCTTCTTTGTGTTCTGACTGAGCTCTTTTGTAATAGGGTCTCACTGTCAAGTTCTGGAGTTTATCTAAGATCACTGGTAAAGCCTATAATGTTTGGGGTGAAGTATAGGATCCCACTGACCAATACCTTGAAAAGAGTCAACTTATACAAGGCACTGGGCTTTATATTTGATATCCTGTGGTATCTGGGAGAGGCACTGTTCCCTGATAATTAAAATAACTCCATTTGAATTCCTTATAGGAAGCTTCCACAATATTGGTTTCCCAATGTCTTTAGTGTTAGTTCGCTTCCTCTACCTGGCCTCCCATTCCCACCTCATTTGAGTCTTCCTGGTCAGATATTCTGCTTTCCTTGAAATCCCCACCATGGCTGCTAACTAGTTTCCAGCCTTCCTTGGGTACATCCTCAAGAGTTAAACGCACATCCTCAAGAGTCAAAACCAGTGTCCACATAGGAGAGAGAACACGTGATATTTGCTTTTCTAGGTTTGTGTTACTCCATTATTTCCAGCTCCGTCCATTTGCCTGAGAATTTTATAATATTCTGTTGTGTTTTCATTATTCATTCAGCAGTTGATGGACATCATAGTTTTAATTCATGTTTCCCATGTAGCTGAGGGTGTTGAACATCTGAAAACATACTTCTCAGGTATTTGTATTTCTTCTGCTGAGAGTTTTATTTAGTTTCCTGCCCCAATTTTTTAGTTAGGTTATTTTTTTCTTGGTATTTAGATTTTTCTATATTATAAATACTAACCCTTTGTCAGAGCTTTAAAATGTTTTTTTAAAACGCAAAAAGAATTTTAATGTATTAAAATATGTTTTAATATTCTGAGTAGTTCTCATGGTAATGCAGAACATATGGTAGTATCTGATCTCCCCACTCCTGTCTTTGCAGATCATTGCTATGGCAGCGCTGGTTCATCACAATTTCCCATTAGATAAAGCACCTCCAAAACCTCCCTTTCAGACGCATTTTTGTGGTATGTATTTTTAAAAGATGATTTGCTAAGAATTTGGTTTCTTTTCTGGTTTGACTTTCTCTGCCGGTTGGATCAGGAACTTGTCTTTTGGAACTTGTTTTTGAGAGTAGTTAGGGCAAACTTGACTTTTATTGAGCAAAATTATCTGTGTGATGAGGCAAAATGCCAAGGAATAAATGAATCTTTACCTATTTGTAAGACATCTTAGTCATATTAAACTGGAAATGAGTTGTGCTATCTATAAAATTCAGTGGGTGCAACAGTTCCATAGACTGAGGTATGTGTGTTTTGTGAGTTGGTCTTTAAGGAGAAGTCTGACATTTCATGCTGAGAGCTTGGTGATTAAATAAGTATTTTGTTTAAAAAGACAGTGGGAAGTAAGATTTGATGTATTAGGAAAGTGGTATCAGGAACTATTCAGAGAGGACAATATGCAGTATGATTATTGTGAAGTTTTACTCTTAAATGAGAAACCAAGTACTGATGACAGCCTGGAAAATACATGGAAGGTAATAGTTTTTAGGTCATTTGAGCAAGCATTTATTTACCCCCTCTGTGAATGTCACTGTGTGAATGCCTGCTATATATGGGACAAGCCTTCAGTGTAGTAAGGGGAAGCCATGGTTGAAATAGTTTTCTCTGTTGTGTTCTGGTTGAAGCTTTGGTGGTACTTGGATTTCCTTTGGGAAAAATTCTTATAATCCTTCATTCTAATTTGGAAAGTAAATGTTTCATTAAAGCACTTTGTACTGTTATAGGGTATAAGGATATCTGCTTGGCTTTTGTTTTGAGGTCCAGCAACATGGCTGACTGAGATCTTAGCCTTTTTAACTTTATAGGACTCAACAAGGAATTTATATTTAAAGCACTTTCCACTTAGAAGCATGTAGAGTCTGAAATTGGACTAAGATGAGTAATAGAATCTCATTTTTCCTTTCTGTAGTTGTGTCTAAACCAAAGGACTGTATTTTCCCATGTGCTTTCAAAGAAGTCATTAAGAAAAAGGTAAATACTCATTCCATTTAAATGTTGAATCTGTTTGTTTGGAAAGAGAATAGGAGAATGGAATGGACTCATAGAAACAATGTATTCCATATTTTATTCGATAAAATCTATTCTTGGTATATTAACTTGATAAAATGCATTAGGAATATAAGACTAGACCTGTAATAATTCTTAAATTAGTTCTGAAGATAATGAAATTATGACATGGGTACATTCAAACTTCCCTTTGTTTAGCTTATATGGAAGCTTTTCCAAAGTGATCATGTATTTTGGGATCATATTGTGTGGAGCCCCTCCCCAACTTGAGGGAAACCATGTAGAGTTGGGAATACTATGGGTATTAAAGGGCCATGTAATGACAGGGTTGATATTTGCTGACCTAAATGCATCAATGATTGTTTTAAATTCAAAATATGTTCTGTGAAGTTGGTATCATAAGCCCTTAAATAGTAGGGGAAGCAGTATCGTGAACTGAGTTCTTCATAAAAATATATATTTGCTCAAAAGATTGTAGTTTTTGAATAAAATATTGTTCGCCTTTTGAAATGATAATGTTGAAACAGTTGTAGGTTTATTTTATTAATATCCTCACTTGACAAAACTAATTGGTACAGTTTGTCAGGTTTCACTTAATAGTCCTTCAATTGGCTTCTTTTTTTTTTTTTTTTTTGGTTCATTTTTTTCGGAGCTGGGGACCAAACCCAGGGCCTTGCGCTTCCTAGACAAGCGCTCTACCACTGAGCTAAATCCCCAACCCTTCAATTGGCTTCTTATAGGTGGGGGTTACTGTTGTGTTCCTGATATGTGTGACCTGTCCTGAATTACTTATTCAAATAAAATGACCTAGGAAAATTCCCTTAAAGTTAAACTAACATTTTTCAAACCTTGAGCTTGTTGTAGGAAATATAAGTGCCATCATCCTTTGTTTTAAAAGCGGTTTAATATGAGCAGTTGCGAGTACCTGATAGATACTCATTAATCCAAGTAGAGCTCTTCTGTGTGAAGATAGGCTATATTTGTATTTAAGACATTTGCAATTCTTCAGTATCTGTTTAGTTTTAGTTTTTTTATTTATTGGTTCTCATGCTGTTTGAGATTAGTTTATAGAATCCTTGAGATTTCTTTGGTAAATACATAGACAGCAAAGTCTTCTAGGTATTATATAGCAAAGTTATTAATGTTTTTGAAAGGTACTCTTATTTATATGGTTTAAAATTTGTCCAATGTACAAACATGTTTCTGTGGTCGGACATTTCTGCTCTAGATGTTGCTTAGCACTTACATGACTTACATGTACATTACTAGAATGAGGTTCTCAGAGTTTTTTGCACAGTTATTATTATGTAAAAGCTGTAGTCAGAAATTTTATTGTTATGTCTTGTTTTGAAGTGAATGATTACATTTACTCCTAAGAAATCTTACCCTGGTTGAGCAAGAAGGTAAGGCATCTGGTATTTTAAAATACTGACACACACACACACACACACACACACACACACACGCACACACATAAAAAATTTTTTTTATCTTAACAGAATATGGAGGTTGAGGTTGCTGCAACAGAAAGAACTTTGCTAGGATTTTTCCTTGCAAAAGTTCACAAACTTGACCCTGATATTCTCGTGGTGAGTAGATGTTTGGTCATGTCATGGGGAAGTGTTTGATTTCTTCATTCTTTTTGTTGTGACTTTGTTAATCATTTACTTTTTATTGGTTATTTACTTTTGAGTATCAAAAAATGTTTTTAGAATGAAATGACCATGTGGCTTGGTGAGATTTCTTTAGATGGGAAGGAAAATTCTAGTCCATGCAGGATAGTTTTTCTTGGTGTAAAAGCAGCTCTTGAATTGTCAGCTCAGGATAACTCAGTTACCTATACTTAGAAGTGAAAATTTTATCTATCTATCTATCTATCTATCTATCTATCTATCTATCTATCTATCTATCTATCCATCCCGTATCTTCATTTGGGTCAAATTACAAATACAAAATAAGTATTTTAATTTTTTCTGATCCAATTGACAGGTCTAATTTGCCCATCTAGACAGCACGAAATCCTGTACACATCCATCCCTTAAAAATATTCATAACAACCTGTATCTATGCACAGAGAAGAAACTTAACATTTGCTGCCAAGTTTTCCCTGCTTCTTCTTGCTTCAGCTCCTTCCCCTCTTTCTAAAACTGTGTTCCCACTCATCCTTCCTTCTCGTCCAATGATAGGTCTCATTCTATCCTGTACCTGCCTTCCTGCATAAAGACATCAACCTACTCTTCACCCTTTCTAATTAAAAAAAAAATTTTCTTTCAAATGTAAGCTGAACACAGCTATTATCATTTTGTAATTTATAAAGCATAAAATACATCTAACACCCAGTCCAACATTTTGTCAGTTAAACAGAACATTTAGTTATCTGTTGCAGCTTAAGAAAGGCTTAAAATCTATGTTATGTCCTGGCTAGCTTGTATACTATCTGATAACTATCCAATTAAATATGTATACTCAAAGTTAAACAGCCTGGGTAGGCTGTGAGACTATAACTAGTTTCAACCCCATCAGAAATCTGAGAACAGCCAATATTATCTGAAAATATAGGAAACCTATCATGGCTTCCCAAACTGAGACAGGTTGAAGAGACAATTGTGTACTTGCACAGTCCCCTGATAGTAACATGTGAGAGCAAGTCTTCAGCCTTCTGGCCTAGGATCATCTGACAGACTTTTGAAATGTAGAATGATGAAGGGCTGATCATTCAGGCTCGGCAGAAATTATCAAGTCAACTATTCTGCAATGTGTCCATTTCTGGACAGTTTTAATTTTAAGACCTCAGTGGATCTCTCTGATCTTTGAGAGCTCATGGATACGGACTTCATTTTCTATTGACAATTTGCTGTATTCTTACTGGGCTGTGAAGCTAGTAATTTCCTGTTGGTTTGTGCCTTTTCTTTGTAATAAAGGAACATTTTCCTTTTGTGTGTTCTCTGACCTCCCTTTGTTTAGTGGCTCCTTGACCTGAATTTCTCTTTTCTTTTGTCTGGATTAATAGATCAATCAAATTATATTCTTTTTGCTTTTTAAGCAGAAGTTAGGCTATCAGTGCCCATATTTCAAATGTAATATTAGTAATTTGGTTACATCATAGTGTTATGCTGTCAAATTAGAGATGACATTTGAGAAAAATGGAGGCCTGGGGCTATTGCTCCATCGTAGAGTGCTTACCATGTGAGAGACCAGGTCCTAGGTTCTGTCATCAGTACTGGAGAAAAAAAGGAGAGAAGAAAATGTTAACTGTGTCGTCAGCCTCGTTTATCCTAATGGATATCTTTTTTTTTTCTTTTTCCTTTTTTTTTCAGAGCTGGGGACTGAACCCAGGGCCTTGCGCTTGCTTGGCAAGCGCTTTACCACTGAGCTAAATCCCCAACCCCTCCTAATGGATATCTTACCTGGTAGTGGTGTAGCCAGTGTCGTAAGAGCCTATGTATGGATTGTTGCTGAAGTCTGTATTATGATATTTCAGCATTTGTCTTTAAAGTACCAAGAAAATTCAGTAGACGCTTATTCTCATTCACTCTTTCAAAACAGGTTTTTTGAATCCCAAGTAGGTGTTACAGAGCCTAGGATACATAGCCTAGGGAATTAGAGACAAGTCCATGACAAATCCAGATGTCAGATAGGATCCTGTGTGATATCCTAGGCACAATAATTTGGAAATAAGTTTCCCTTATGCCCTTCTGGTCTTTTATTAATAGAGAAACTGCCATAAATATGTATATATATGTGTGTATATAGAAATATTTATTCATATAGTGGTAAGCTTTTTATAATGTAAAATTCGTTATCTTGACTATTCTTAAATGTAGGTTCATTGGTACTATATCCATTTATTTACAGTTGTTGTCACCTCTATATTACCATGTTGCTGTCTCTGTAGCTCTACATATTTTAAAATTAAAACTCTAGACCAGTGGCTTTCAACCTGTGGGTTGCGACCCCTTTGGTAAACTTCTGTCTCCAGGAATTTTTACATTATGATTCATTTCAGTAGGCAAATTACAGTTATGAAATAGCAGTGAGAATAATTTTATGGTTGGGTATCACCACAACATGAAGAATGGTAGTAAAGCGTTGCAGCATTAGGAAGGTTGAGAACTGCTCCTCCAGACTTATTTCCCCATTTCTCCCTGGCTATTCTACTTTCTGTCTCTAAGATTTTGTTTACTCTGTGGTAGTATATATCTTCAATCAAAAATAATCTGCATTTATCTGAATTATTTGAAGCCATATCTTATTTTTATTTAAGCCTATCTATGTGAAAATATTATTCAAAGGATATTAATTAGAAATCATAGAAATGAAAATTCAGGTTGTGTCAAGTAATTTTTCCATTGTATAGTTTCGTTTCATGGATTTTAACTTTATCAAACCATTTACTAGTGTTTATATTTTGTAGCACATTGATTAAAGGTCCAACTCACTAATGTTCATGCTCAGTTTAAAAAAAAAAACTGGATAGGATTCCTCAGAAGTCCTATGTAAACTTAGACAACATAGGTTTCTGCTTTTAAGGATTCTTTTATTGATCATGTAAAAGGTATGGGACATTAAAATTTACATTTGCCTCCAACATTGTAAGACTTAAGCAGTAAATGAAAGATAACATATAAACCCTGCATCAATTAGTATAAAATAAAGTTTATTCCAGCAATCCTTAGCAGCCTAGTTAATGTCAAGACTAATGAATGCTGCTGCTGAATACATTCCTGAGGGAGAGGCACTCGGATCGGAGGTATGCTCTTGATGTCTTCAGTTAGACACCAGAGAAAGAAAGGGCAAGGAAGTTCTGTGCATTTGAAGACAAATCCTCTAATTTGTGTTCATTATGTGATTAGCTGCCTCTTTTTCTGACTAGGGTCATAATATTTGTGGTTTTGAACTAGAAGTGCTACTACAAAGAATTAATGAGTGCAAGGTTCCTTTCTGGTCCAAGATAGGTCGGCTGAGGAGATCCAACATGCCAAAACTTGGGGTAATTATTTCAAATTTTCACTTCTTTATTTGGCTTTTAAATATGGGGTAGCTACTGTTTTTTGAATAGGCACTTGTTGTTCTATAAAGAGGGAAAAATTAAAAGTAATACCAGGAAGCTCTCGAAAGCAAACAAACAAAACACAACTCTCAATAAAAGAACAAACATAAAACAACTAAAGATAGATAGAATTAAGAGGATGAGAGAATAGAGAAAGAGGGGAACATGAACTTTAAAATAGACAGGCCTTAGGTTCTGAGCTCAAATCTCAGTTCTTTTCCTTTCTAGTCAAATGATCTCAAGCCACATAATCCCTCTGAGAGTGTCTAAAAACTAAATAAAAGTTGCTCTGAGGGATAGCCCCAATAGAAAATACTTAGCTCCCTTCCACTAGATTTTCAACCTGAATCATCAATGATTTCAGAGATTACCGAACCTGCCCAACGTCTATTACTATATATAGGATTGCCGAAGTAAAGGTAATAGGCATCTGATATGGACTATCTTTCATTACTAGATTTGCTCTTAGATTTAAATGTTGCTTTTTAAAAGTACCAGTGGCTTTTATAAATAAAATGCTGGTTTCAAGAAAGACATTCAGTGCCAAAGTTAAAATAAGACTACAGAAAAAGGGCAAGTCCATAGAGGCAACACTTTCGTGTATTAGCCACTTTTGCCTCAGTTAATCACTTCATTAGAAACTATAAAATGCTTTTCTAGTTCTGTCATTTGAAGACTATATATTAGTTATTAGTTATAATTGTCTAAAAATTACCTTTCCTCCACTAACCAGCAGTATTTGGTTCTGTTGTAGCAGTTTACAGGAAAGACAGGGTAAAATATTAACTTCCTGCTCACTGCTAATTTTCTGTGTAGGATATTGAATGCCACCACATGCAGTGCCAAGCAGTGCCTTGTTCACTGTGATTGATATACAGAGTGCCTAGAACAGCATCAGATACATAGTAGGTGTTCACAAGCACACAGCTTATGAGTGGAAGGAGAATTTCAGTATTGTAATTTTGGTGACAGTTCTAAAATCGGTTAGAGCAGATTGTTCTCAGTACTTGTTCCTTTATAGGATTTCGTTTTTGTTCTTGCCTTGTAGAGCCGGAGTGGATTTGGTGAAAGAAATGCTACCTGTGGTCGAATGATATGTGATGTGGAAATTTCAGCAAAAGAATTGATTCATTGTAAAAGTTACCATTTGTCTGAACTTGTTCAGCAGATTCTGAAAACTGAGAGGATTGTAATTCCAACAGAAAATATACGAAACATGTATAGGTATGATACTGGATTCTTCAGAATTCATCTTTCTTGAAGTGAGCAATAGAAGGGTGCCACTGTCACTACTGTCCTTAGGCTAGAGGTACAATGGTCAGCCAATTACTGGTGTCATGGAGCAGACAGTTAGACTCTTTATACCAATTACAGCATATCCATTACTTTCATACTTTAATTGTGTGCTTCGTTTGGTTTCTGGAGACAAAATTCCATTCTATAATTCAGATTGGCCTTGAACTTGAATCCTGAGTGATTAGAAGTACCAAGTCCATGATTTTTCTTCAAATTTGAGACATGGTCTTATTGTGTAACTCTGGCTGTCCTAAAACTTTTTATGTCAATCTTGAACTCTCAGAGATCTGCCTGCTTCTGCTTCTCAAGCTTTGAGTAAAGCTGTTGTCACTATATCCAGCTATGATGACTTTTTTAAAAATTTTATTTATGTACACTGGCGTTTTGACTGCATATACATATGTCTGAGGGTGCTCGATCCCCTGGAACAGGAGTTACAGATAGTTGTGAGCTGCCATGTAGGTGTTAGAATTGAACCTGGGTCCTCTGGAAGAACAGCCAGTGCTTCTAACCACTGAGTCATCTCTCCAGCACTGATTGCTTATTTTTAAAACAGGTTTCTGTTTCCTGTTGAGTCCCTTTTTAAACCTGTTTCTCCCAAGTCCTTCAGCTACTTCTCTTTTAATTATATTTCCTCTCTAGGTTATCTGATTTGTCCTGTAAGTTCCATATTGGGGCTGATGCCACCTTCCTGTGCATCTTTGCTTTAAACTTTGGGTCAAATTTTCGATTTACCTACCTGATATTTAATATGAATCTCCAGATTGTTTAAAAACTCAATTGTTTTTTCTCCTAGTTTTTCTGTAGACTTTCATAGTTATATCAATGACAGTTATGGATGTTGAGTAATATGGGAAGCTTTCAAAGTCAGCCTCTACCCCATGCCTCTTAGACATCCTTGATTTTTCTGTCTGATACTCCATAGTAGATCCATCAAGAGACCTTTTTATCTCTGTCTTTTTAACAAAGCTCCAGCACTTCTTTAACCTTCACAGAACATACCCTAGTTCAAGCTACCATACTCTTTCCTGATGTGCCTTAGTCCATTTTCTGGTGGCAGCATGGCGGCAGCACAATGCCACATATTGGATAAGGTAAAAAGGAAAGAGGTTTGTTTTGCTATATGCTTTTGGAGGTCCAAGAGTGATGGATCTCCTCTGACGAGTCATATTGTTGTACCTCTGTCATTAAGTCTGATAAGTACATGTATGTCTATATCTACTAACTCTTACAAAGACACCAATTTTCAGCCATGGAGACTCAAAGACTTCATCTTTAAATACCTTTGTATTTTTGTTTTTAGCCTTTTAGTATTTCATAGGTAGCTGATGGTGCTAATAACTCCAAGCAGGGTCTGAGGTTCTATCCCCATATGCCCCATAGTATTTTATAGTGGGGATTAACTTTCCTCCTCAGTTTCAGGAGAGACAAACTGTATCAAGCCATAGCAGTGGTTTTATGTGCTAATTTTGTTGCCTTCTATAGGCATCTTCATAATTTAGGACCAGGGTACTCCTGCTAAAATTAAGTCTCATCAAAATTTCTCAATAGTGGTAGAGACAGTGTTTTATTCAGGGTAAAGTCCATATATTAGCTTACTAGGTTGTATACAGTGTGCCTTTGTGGTATTGATTTTCTGCTATTCTACTGCTGTCTCCATTATTCTGTGATCTAGCCATATCAACTTCCATTGTGTTTCTGCAACTACTAGATTGGTACCTCACTCAGAGTCTTTGTGCTTTTATTTGTAATGCTCTTCCCTAAAATACCTATCTATAAGGCTTGCTCTGTCACTACTTGGTCTTTATTTTCAATGACATTTCCCTTGTTCTCCAAGTGAAAATGCAATTTCTCCTCCTGATAGTTTATATTTCTTTGTTTCCTGCCCTTTTGTTGGTACTTAAATCTTAGCATTGTATAAATATTACCTATTTATTTTTCTTCTTTATACTCTGTCCTCCCACAAGGACTGAATTTATGTCTTTGGTTACAGCTAGTGAGTACCTCAGATATAAGTAGGCATGTAATATATAATTACTTGATTGAATGAATAAAATGATTTAGATAGTTTTAGGTTACAATTAACACTAGATAAATTTTTGGCTATAGTTAACACATAATTTCATGGTATTGACTTTTTTTTTGTACTAGAACTGGTGGTATCAATGCATTTCTAATTATATAGTGACCTTATTTTAAATAGTTTCAAAAGCCAAGCTTCCATTGCTCTGAAGGTACACCAGAAATTCCTTGTAATATTTAAAGTTCTGATTATAGTCATTGTTTCTTTTAATTACTTGATTCTGTTTCATTCTTCCTTTTCTGTACAGTGAACCTTCTCATCTGTTGTACCTGTTGGAACACATCTGGAAAGATGCCAGATTCATTTTGCAGATCATGTGTGAGCTAAATGTTCTTCCATTAGCATTGCAGATCACTAACATCGCTGGGAACATTATGGTAAATTTAACTTAGAAATGGGGAAAAAGCATTTCCTGTTGGATTCAGTGTTTGCTTGGGGTAGTTGTTATATGATAATGAGTCTAAATGCATGCTTATAAAATGAGAAACTGGGATTCTGAAAGCCGGGCTTCTTTTGTAAAAGGAGAACTGGTTGGGAGAAAGGGAGGAATGCCAGGTGCAGTATGTGGAGATTTGGGTGAACAGAAGGATTTTATCTCTAACATCTGGATGTTTCTGGTGGAATGATATATTTTGGACTAAGGAAATAGCCACACTGTCAGTATTTGAAGCTCTCTTTATCCCCTAAATGCTTAAAGAGAAAGTTAGACATAATTTAGTAAAAGCAACCTTCGTTACTGTGAGTAGTTGAAGGAGGTGCCATGGTTAAATTAACCGACTCAAAGCTGTTTTTGTTTGTGGTGATTTTGAGTTCAAAGTTTTAAAAGTTCTGTTTAATAGTCTAGGACACTGATGGGTGGACGATCTGAGCGAAACGAGTTTTTGTTGCTTCACGCATTTTATGAAAACAACTATATTGTGCCTGACAAGCAGATTTTCAGAAAACCTCAGCAAAAACTGGTGGGTCCATAGTTGTATAGTACCTTGCCCTTTCTTATCCTTCTGCTTTATTACCTAGATAGCCTTTAAAAATACTGCTTTAACATCTGCTTCTAAAATAACTCATCCCCTCTAAACTATGATTACTCTCTAGGTGGCTGCACTGTGTCTGCATGGTTGTTTTCTATTTTCTCTATAATGTCAATATTAGTCGTGAAATGTATTTGAGGATTTCAATAGACTTCTTTGATGAATTACAATATATGGAAAGTATTTGCGCTCACACAGATTTACCAAAAGCTAAATGTCAGTTAGACCTTTTGTTGCTTTAACCTTGGAGCTTTTAGGTTTGTTTTGTGTTATATGTATATATGTATGTATGTATGTATATGTATATATGTATATGCATATGTATGAATGTTGAATATCCCTAATATAAAATGTTTGGAATTGGAAGTGTTTCAGATTTATTTATTTAATTTTGAAACATTTGCATATATGTAATGGGAAATCTTAGGGTGAGGATGTGTGTCTAAACACTAAATTCATTTATGTTTCACATATGTGTGTAATGTATGTATATATGTGTGTATTACCTGAAGGTATTCTTATACTATTTTAACTACCTGTCACTTGTGGTCACGTGCTAAATTTTGCTTGTAGACTGATGTTGACACTTGAAAAGTTTCAGATTTTGGACTTCATGTTGGGGGCATACAACCTGTTACTAATATGGTTATGACCACATCAGGTTTCTGAAGTAGCTTCTGTGACTTTCTATTTTCCATTTTATCAGCATTGACAGTAATTAATGATTTGGGTTGAATGTTAAAATGTGACTTGGTTTCTTGTAGTTTGTTTTATACACATTATAGAATGTGGTACAGCAAGTTTTAATTTAGATCTGTTGAACTACTACAGATGTATTGAATGTTGGCTGTTAGTAAATTACTTGGAAATGTATTTTTCATTTTGTGGGCTTACTTATTTTAAGGAATCAATACTCATAATGACAATGAACCATGCCTGACGATACTTACTGGAGTCCTAACTACTTGGAGGTTGAGACAAGGATTGCTTTTATATCATGAATATTAGAGTAGTGAATTTAATAAAGTTCCTTTATAAGCTCAATTTTTATAGAATGGGAAAAATTTTAATATCTATTGATTTCAAAATGAAATTCCCACCCCCCCCCTTTTTGTAAAGACATGGTCTAATATAGCTCAGGCTGTCCTCTAACTTATGAACTCTTGAACTTACGATTACGATCCTCCTGGCGCTCCATTCCAAATCCTGGGATTATAGATATGTGTTATCACAGCTAGTTTTATGTGGTACTGGTAATAATAGAAACCAGGGTTAGTTTTGTAAGCACTAGGTTAACCTATACCCAAATGAAATTTCTAAGATTTCAGAGACATTAAATACAGACATCAGAAAACTGGTTATTTACTTAAGAAACTACCATCCTTGGTATTCATTTGGATCCATGAGCACATTATGATAATAATAATAATAGTCTTTCCATGTAGGTAGGATTGCTAAAGTAAAAGTAAACATGTAATCCAGTATTGTAATTCATTAACTAGTTGCTAGCTGGTGATGCTCTCTTCCCATTTGAAATAGGGAGATGAAGATGAAGAAATTGATGGGGATACCAATAAATATAAGAAAGGACGCAAGAAAGCAGCGTATGCTGGAGGCTTGGTTTTGGACCCCAAAGTTGGTAAGACTTTGTAGCAGATTGGTTTGCAACTGGTATTGACAGTTGTTTTCTATGAAAAGGACATGAAAGTTTCTGCACAGAGGGGCAGAAGGAATAAGTTGGATTGTATGGTATAGAGATCAGGGGTAAGCTACCTGTGCACGTTTCCAGTTAGTACTGTTTCAGTGGACATTTATATTGTCAAATTCTTCAGTAAGTGAAGATAATGTCTTTTTATGAATGTCCTGTAGTAGCTTTCTGTTCATCCTTTTCGAGAAGAGAGGGTGGATCGTACCTCTACTGACATTCACATATCTTTTTCTTGTCTGAACTTAAGCAGTTTTTGTATAGGTAAATGGATTGTTTTATTCCTTGAATGTGAGAAAACACACAGACACACACACACACACACACACACACACACACACACAAACACACGCACATATGCAATGACTCACTGAGTTTTTATTTGTGTTGAGGTGAGAGAGTAGTGGGAAAGAATGCTTCACTGTAGTTTAGGAATGAACATGATAGATTTTTGTAACAGTTGACAAGGGGCTGTGCTTGCACAGAATAGTGGCTTTGTAATTGCTGGGGAGCAGGCTGGTTGTCACTAGTTCCCAAGAAAGTATTTTCACCCTTTGTTTTTGATCTTAGTTTTTAGTGTAATCTAAGTCATTTCATGATTTATAGTTGACTTCTCATTTTACCTGCTTTACAGCATGGGATAGTATAAATTTTTTTTTCTTTTAATTTTATTTTTTTTTTATTTACTTGAGTATTTTTATTTACATTTCAATGCTATTCCCTTTCCCGGTTTCCAGGCAAACATCCCCTAATCCCTCCCCCCCCTTCTTTATGGGTGTTCCCTCCCCACCTCCCCCATTGCCGCCTCCCCCAACAATGCGTTCACTGGGGGTTCAGTCTAGCAGGACCAAGGGCTTTCACTTACACTGGTG